>NC_133618.1:485635116-485795116 GCF_048593235.1 Sminthopsis crassicaudata | reverse complement strand
TTGAATTTCAGATGGCACCTACGTCACAGAGACCCTAATAATACCAAATGCAATTGTCTGGATGACTCCTATTAGATCGGAGCATTTCTGGATTCTTATAGAGTAATATCAGTTACAGAACAATGACAGCGTGACAGACACCACAGCATTGAAGGAACCCGAGCAGGAAAAAACCCACCACCAGCAGCCCGCCCAACACAATGGACCAGCTGCACATTAATAAATATGTAATGTTTGATTAAAAATATGGATAGTATTTTTTTCCCTCCCCAAATGCCGACAAGCCCCGAGGCGGAAGATGCGATCTGGCGCTCGGTGACGGCTTTCTTGCTTGCTTGCTTTGAAAATACCAACTCAAATGTTTTCCTGTCCCAGCTGTTTCCCATTGTTCGTGTTTATCAGCTCGAAGGGAGAACAGTGGAATAAAAAATACGCTTGCATTTCAAATGTGCCAGTCAGTCAATCTATTGTTAAAAGAAGAAAGCTTAATTGTCTCTGCTGGCAAACTTCTTTTTGGTGAATGTCCAGTTTTTAAGAAAAGCTATTCAGCTGTGCAATTTGTTTAATACATGCAGAGAAAAGCATATAAAATCACACGTTTTCTGAAAAAAAAAAAGAGGGAGAAATTTTTTTAAGAGGGAGTTACATATATGGATGTTCTTGAACTCATAGACCTGCCACCGTATCCGCAGCCCGCCCTCCCCATCCCCTAACAAGGTCCCTACCCAAAGTCCCCAGCTTTGCCAGTGAAAAAGTGTGTACTAAGAATTCTGGCGGGGCCCAAACCAACTTTCCAATAACTGGGACCACAAAAGGCTTTTCAGTCTTTCTCCTCATGGAGAATAAAGGCGTTCTAAATCTTTGATTGTAATCCTTGTTTTTTGCTAAAGATTACATTAAACCACCTTGTGCTTTCTAGGACTGTTTTTCAGCTAGCAGAACTGCCAGAATTAAGTATGTAGAAGTTAATTCTGGCAAGAAAAATTTAAACAACAGAAAGATTTTTGGAGTGAGTTCAATTACTGACAGGTTTGAGAGTCTGCTACTTGACTGTCTGTGGCAACTCATCTGGTGTGACTTTAGGGACCCTGAGAAGATGAGCTGTACCTGCTCTTTCTTTCCTTTACCTGCTGATTCTAACCTGAAATTGCTTTCAAAAAAAGACAAAGCCCTTATGTCCAGGACAAGGCGGGGGAAAATCAGGCTTAAAAGTTAACCTTATTCTTTGGACTAAAGTTCACAATAAGATGTAAATAACTGATGTGAGTACTTATATAAGATAGATGGCCACATGTCTATTGTCCAGGGACCAACCCGGATTAACTCTTTCAGTCAACAGTCAACAAATCAGTCAATACAAATTTATTAAACAATTATATGTGCCAGGAATAAAGGTGAAAACAGTCCCTGACTTCAAAGAGTTTACATTGTTAGACAAAGTTCATTAGTGTGGCCTCATGGAGATAGAATTATGACCACAGCAACATTTAAAGACTTTCTATTAGCCATAGGAGGGTTGGAATCTGAGACCAGAGAAAACAATACATTAAGCAAAGCATAGATACTATTAATACTGAAGTATGACTTCTTTTCTTAAGAACTGATTGGAATAATAGAATGTTAGGAGAATAAGAATATAGTTTAGAGATTTTATTATATAATTATATATTTTAGAGATAATAAAACTGAGAGCCAGACTGAAGAAATGAAATGCCTCAAAGTTATATACTATATTAGTAGAAGAACTAGGGATGTAACCCAGTTCCCCTAACACCCATCTCAGTATTTATACTCAGAAGAGAACTAGATGGGCACCAGAAAGAGAAAAGGGGTGGCCATGTAGTTAAACAAAGAATACAAAAAGAGGTATTTAAGAATTCTGAAATCTATTCCAGAAACATCCCTGGGATTGGTCCCATGCATTACTCATGCTCTCTCTCTCGCTCTCTCTCTCTCTCTCTCTCTCTCTCTCTCTCTCTCTCTCTCTCTCTCTCTCTGTCTCTCTCTCTGTCTCTCTCTCTGTCTCTCTGTCTCTGTCTCTCTCTCTCTCTCTCTCACACACACACACATATATATATACACACACATATATTCATACATACATACACAGACATTTACACATACTCACTTACTAAAAAGATTATTTGTAGAACCTGAAAGAAAAAAAAAGGAGCCAAACTCCTAGTACGAAGAAAAGATCTTTGGAAAAGGAAGATTGCTACAAAGAATGATACAGATCCCTCACACCCAAACTTTCTAACCAGATTCCCTCAAAACTACATGTAACATTGAAGGAGTCACATTTGTAAAGGGCATTTCTCTGCACAAATAAGACATCTGAAAAAAAATCCATCAACAAGGAGGAATGGAAATATCATAAAGCAATAAAAAGAAGACTGCGCTAGGAAGTATGAAGTCCGGATCCTCTACCTTTCTATGCAATTTACATGTATGATCTGGGATAATTCATTTCCTCTGAGTCTCAGTTTCCCTATCTGAAAATTAAGAAAATGCCTATGCTATCTTGAAGGGGGTTTATGAAGATACATAATACCTCTCAGTGATTAAAATACTCCCTCTAATGGTGTTCATCATAAACTTCACCTTTCTTCCTTGTTCACTTCTTATTCATGTTCTCCCATAAACCTTCCACAGGGAGTCCACCCAACAAGCTGGGGACCTTGTTCTTAGTCTCCTGATATGATATGGTTACCAATGCATTAGGCACGCTTTTCAACATCCATTACTTTAAATACCTGGCCAGTCTACCTACTTTCCAGTTCCATATTTCACAGATGACCATTTTTGTGCTACATATACTGCACAATTCTTCGTTGATGATGTCTTAATCCTATCCATAATGTACTTCTCTATTTGGATGAGCTGTGATTTTAATTTGGGGGAGAGTTTACAGTTTCATGACTCATAGGCATGCAACATTATCAGCAAGATATCGATGTTAAAAGATGGGTTTTTATTCCTCAGAGATACATAAGGTCACTAGAAGCATAATAAAGTTTTTTAAAGGTACATTGTCTACCTTCTATCAGATTCTGGACCCAGTTCATTGTCCATAGAATAGGCTTAATTATTATGGCATTCCTCACTAACTCAGCCTTTCCTATGAGCATAGTTAAGACAAATTCTTGTGTGATCATGGATAACAGGAGATTCTGCAATATTACAAGGAAATCAGCATAATGATATGATATATGTAAGCAGCATTTGAAGGACCTCACCATCCTACGAGGAATATTGCTTCCATTTGGATTCTGCAGTAAGCATCTTCCATCACAGTGGCAAGTCATCCATCTTCTTGTTTTATGCCTCATTTGACATTAATAATATAAGAGAATTATAAAGATAAAATGAAAAATAGATGAACATAGGCTTTGAAAAAATTAAATGTTATTCAAATGCTCACATTTCAATAGAAAAAGCTATGGTCTTCCAGTCAGAAGACCTGGTTTTAAGATTAGATATGTTGCATAACTATGTCACACATGTTACTAGATAAGTCATATCTCTCAGCCTCAGTTTCCTAATCTATAAATGGGAGAGGGACAATAATGTAGGTCTTAAAGCACCATCTTATCCACTGACTCCTTTCTTAATGCCTTCAAACTTGCTTAAATCTCCCCCATCCTTAAAACACCTTTACTTGACTCTACCATACCCTGGAGCTATATATCTTCCCCTCCCTTTCACAGTTAAACTCCCAAAAAGAGCTAACTACACACAATGCTTTCCCTTTCTTGTGCTCACTTCATAACTCCTAGAAATCTAGCTTCCAGTTGTACCATTCAACTAAAACTGTTCTAAATTCAGCATAGATTTCTTGTTTATTGTTAAATCAATTAAGTCTCTTCTCAGTCCTCATCTTTCTGTATCTCTTTGCATTCAAGATTTGACACTTTTCCTACAGAATACCCTCTTCCTGAATTTTCATGAAATTTCTCTTTTATATCTATCTGGTCAAATTTTCCATGTCCCCTTTGCAAGACCATCACCCCTGTCCTGCCTTCTGTGGCAGGTGCTTCTTCTTCTTCCTGCTTCCTTTTCCCTCTTCTTTCTTTTTCCTTTTTCCTTCTTCCTTTTCTTCTTCTTCTTCTTCTTCTTCCTCTTCCTCTTCCTCTTCCTTTTCTTCTTCCTCTTCTTCCTCTTCCTCTTCCTCCTCCTCCTCCTCCTCCTCCTCTTCTTCTTCTTCTTCTTCTTCTTCTTCTTCTTCTTCTTCTTCTTCTTCTTCTTCTTCTTCTTCTTCTTCTTCTTCTCTTCTTCTTCTTCTTCTTCTTCTTCTTCTTCTTCTTCTTCTTCTTCTTCTTCTTCTTCTTCTTCTTCTTCTTCTTCTTCTTCTTCTTCTTCTTCTTCTTCTTCTTCTTCTTCTTCTTCTTCTTCTTCTTCTTCTTCTTCTTCTGTTTCTAAAGATTCATCATCAGATGCCAAATCAACATATTTAGTTCTCATCTCTCATTTCCCCTCCAGTCCCAGATTTCCAGTTTGCTGCATATTTTCAGCTAGATATCCTATAAACATCTCAAACTGAACATATCCAAAAAAGAACTAATTATCATTTCTCTGATAAACATCTCTCCTCTCAGTTTTCCTATTTCTGTGAAGAATATGACCATTCTGACAGTTACCCAGATTTTCAACTTTGGAGTCATTCACTCCTAGCCAATTAATTACCAAGTCTTGTCAATTCTATTTCCTCATCATCTTGCACAACCATTGTCTTCTCTCTACTAATTCCACAACTAGAGTAATTCAGACCCTCATAGCACTTCTCACCCAGGCTAATTATTTTCTATGCATCTAGGTTCTTCTTTCTCCAGTCTATGCCTCACATTGCTGCCAAACTGATATCCTGAAATTGCAATAGGATTTACTCCAAAAGCTTCAGCAAACCCCCATGTCTTTCAGATAAAACACAGACTTTGTGTCATTTGCTTGTCATTTGAAGTCCATCTGACTCCAACTTGTCTTTCTAGGCTTATTCCCCTGCCAACCAGGCCTCCTTGCTATATACCCTATACACAACATTCCACTCCACATAGACCTTCCAATAGGCTAACATTCAATGCAGGAATGCTTTACCTTTTTACCGCCACCTTTTGGTCCCTCTAGCTCTTTGTATGGTTCAGGTGGGACTTCCAAGAGTCCCCTTCTGATTCTACCAGGTATTAGTGCCCATTATCCCAATCATTTTGTGTCTATTTTACATGTATCATATTTCTTTGTATCTGTAAACATACTGTAACCTGTCACCACCCTGCGGAAAACTTTAAGGTCCCTGAGGGGCACTTAGCATAGGATCTGGCATATAATAGGCACTAAATAGAAAGATGGATGGGTAGATAGATAGATAAGTTGATAGATAATATATGGATAAATAAATAGATAAATAATAAAACCAGGATTGAGTGATCTATCATTTTTATCTATATTGTCCTTATTTGGTCTATCTTACAGAGGGCTGAACTACAAGCAATGGGTAGAAGTTGCAAAGAGGTTTAATATCAGGAAAAAAAAAAAAAACTTCCTAACAATAAGATCTACTCAAAAGGGAAATGGGCAACTTCATGGGAATAGAATAACCCTTTCATTGGAGCTCTTCAAACAAAGACTGGATGACCTTGTTTAGTATTTTAGAATAAGAATTATTTTCAGGTATGGATTGGAACAAATGGACCCTGAGCCTCCTTTCAGCTCACAAATTGTGTAATTCTACCTATAAATCTGGAAGAGAGAATTTAGTCTCCATGACCAATGAAATAGGCCCTGTCGGTCTGAACAACAGCCACAGAAAGAAGCTCTGTTTCCTTTAAGTCAAAACCCTGACTTTCCTTCCTCAAGAGCTCATTTGTTCAGTGCAAAGCTTTCTTCCATCTTTGTCCCAATGGGAGACAAAGAGTCATTGACTTGAGTTGGCTGAATCAGGAAGATTATTGAACCTCTAATCGTTTGGCGACTCTGCTTACAAGATAGAAAGTCAATAGGATATGATGTCTCCCAAGTCAAATTAATATAACACAAGGGGGAAGGGAAGTCATCAGGCTGTCTTCCCTGCCTGTGAGCATTTAGAGAAATATGAAGTGGCACAAAGGGATTTTCTTCAACCATTTTCTATTGCTGGAACCCATGAAGTACTACAAAAAGCATTAGCATTAGCAGAAACCTCTGCTATCTCTTCTTCTCTCATCTCTTTTCCAAGTAAACTGTCCACATCTCAGAGCTCTCCACAACAAACTATTTTCCAATCCAAATCATAGAAGTGAGAAATAGAAGAGACCTTAAAGACCATTCATCCAATCTTCTGTAACCCTGTTTTACAGATAAGGAAAATGAGGACAGAGGGACCAAGTGACTTATTCATACAGCAAAAAGGGATAGATCTGGAACTAGAACCTAAGACCAGTGTTCTTCTTTCTATACCACACTATCTCTTATTTGTATCTTTGTTTATATGTTTTCTTTCTGAGCAAAGTCCCAAATAAACAAAATATTAAAATAAAATCAAGGATAAAATGTTTTTATTAATAAATACCAATTCATTGGATGGAAAGTGCCCTCCACTAAATGCACATAGAGAGAGGTCTGTGGGAATTGAGTGTAGATCACAACATAGTATTTTCACTCTTTATTGTTTTTGCTTACATTTTGCTTTCTTTCTCTTTTTTCCCATTTTTGATCTGATTTTTCTTGTTCAGCATGATAATTATGAAATTATGTATAGAAAAATTGGGTTACTTGCTATCTAGGAAAGAGATGGGAGAAAAACAGGAAGGAGAAAAAAATTAGAACACAAGGTTTTGCAAGGGTAAATATTGAATATGCATATTTTTCTTTCTTTTTCTTTTTTTATTGAAGCTTTTTATTTTCAAAACATATTCAAGGATAATTTTTCAACAATGATCTTTGCAAAACCTTGTGTTCCATTTTTCCCCTTTTACCCCCACCCTTTCTCCTAGATGGCAAGTAATCAAATATATGTTAAACCTGATGTATGTAAATCCAATATTGGCATACATATTTATACAATTATCTTGCTGCCCAAGAAGAATCAGATCAAAAAAGGAAAAAAAATTAGAAAGAAAATAAAATTCAAGGAAACAACAACAAAAAAGTGAAAATATTATATTGTGGTCCACAGTTCCCACAAGATCATTGGAACTGGCCTGAATCATCTCGTTGTTAAGAAGAGTCATGTTCATCAGAATTGATCATTGCATAATCTTGCTATTGCCATATACAATGATCTTCTGGTTCCTGCTCATTTCACTCAGCATCAGTTCATATAAGTCTTTCCAGGTCTCTCTGAAATAATCCTGCTGATCATCTCTTATAGAATAATAATATTCCATAACATTCACATACCATAACTTATTCAGCCTTTCCCCAACTATGGGTATCTACTCAGTTTCCAGTTTCTAGCCACTACAAAAAGAGCTGCCACAAACATTTTTGCACATGTGGGTCCCTTTCCCTCCTTTAATATCTCTTTGGGAGATAAGCTAAGTAGAAACACTGCTGGATCAAAGGGTATGCACAGTTTGATAATCCTTTGTGTATAGTTCCAAATTTATACATATATTTTGAAAGTAAAAAACTTTATTAAAAAAAGAAAATGCCATCTGCATCCAAACAGAAAACTATGGAAACTGAATATGAATCAAAACAGAGTATTTTCACCTTTTTGCTTGTCCATTTGCACAACATAAAAAATATAGAAATATGTTTAGAAGGAGCATACATATTTAACCTATATCAAATTACTCATTGTCTTGGGGAGGGGGCAGATAAGGTAAAGAGGAAGAAAAAATTGGGACACAAAGTCTTATAAAAATGAATGTTGGGGGGAGCTAGATAGCACATTGGATAGAGTATCAGCCTTAAAGTCAGGAGAAACTGAGTTCAAATGCCACCTCAGACATAGTATTTATTAGTTGTGTGACTCTTGGCAGGTCATTTAACCCCAATTTCCTCAGCAAAAAAATAAAAAAATTAAAATGTTGAGAAAACTATATTTACATGTGGGGAAAAAATAAAAAGACCAAATCATTTTTATCAAGTTAATTCCTCAGAATAATAATGGAGATACAATGTGCTAATCCACATTTTAGAGATTGGGAAACTGAGATCAGAAAATAAAAGTGACTTGTCTAAATTATATTAGAATAAGTAGCAGAGCCAGAATTCAAATTCAGTTCTTCCAACCCTAACTTCAGTGTTTTTTTCTACCAAATGGTAATGTCTTAAACCAATTTCAGGAAAATGAGATAAATATTAAAAATTGAATTTCTAAAATAAAAATTTTCTGAAGGATAAGGATCACCTGCTTGATTCTTTGACAAAGAAAGAGAAAAATAGAGGAAGTGTCTAGACTAATCTATCCCTGAATAAAAATCCCCCCATGACATCTTTGACAGTTATCTAGGTTCTACCTGCACATTCCTGAAAAGGAGAATCCACTCTATCTGAGGCATCCCCATCCACAGGAGATAATTGTAAGCACTGGAAGGTTTTCTTTATATTGAAAACAGCCCTCTTCCCATCTTGTTCAAAACCTCATCTCCTCTCACCTGACTATTGCAGGATCTTCCTACTTGATCTCCCTCCCCGAAGTCTTTCTCCCTTCCAATCCATTCTCTCCACAAGAAAGAGACCTTTCTAAAGAACCAAGTCTCTGACCAAGTCACTCCTCTGCTCCAGAAGCTTCACTGGCTTCCTCGGATCAAATCTAAATTCCTATTTGCATGAAAGGCCTCTCACACCTGGTTCCTATTTATCTTTCTAAGGTTATTATCTATCCCTCCTCTTCATGCATTTTACCATCCAGCCAAACTGACCTTTTTGAGTTCCTCGTGCAGCACCTGCCATCTCCTAGCTTCTTGCTTTTGGACAGGCTATGCCCCATGCCTGAAATGCATTAGCAGTCTTCCCCTTCATATCCCAGCATCCTTAATTTTCTTCAAAGATCAATTCAAATGCAGCCTCTTCCCTGGAACCTGTCTAGACCTACATAGCTCCTCACCCCCATTGTTGACACTTCTCTATCTCACACCAGAGACCCCCTCACTTTTATTTGTAAGTATTTTCTTATACATATAAGCCTCCCCCAAACAGAATGCAAATTCCCTGAGGAATTTTCTTGTTTTGGCACTCCCAGTGCCTAGCACAGTTATGGAACCACATAACAGACACTTAATAAGTTCTGATTGATTAATAAATGTGCCTTTCTGCTATTTCCATTCATTACTCCTGGCTCTCAGAGGTCAGGTAGAACAAATCTCATCCCTCTTTAATTTGACAACCCTTACAATAATTGAAGAGTCATCATGCTTTGCATCCCTTCAGACACCCTCAAGTTCTCTTCTGTAAGCCAAACATCTTCAGTTCCTTTGATTGCTCATTATATAACATTTTTCAGTTTTCTCATGATGCTGTTTGTCCTCTCCTAAATGCATCCTACTTCAGTATCAAAAGTCCTAGAGTTAGAGCTGGAGAGACCTTGGAGATCATCCAGTCCAATTTCTTAGAATGAAATTTAGATTAAAAAAATTGTATTAAATACTTCCTATGTGCCAGGTACTATACTATCAACTGGGAATATGCATATGAATAAAAATAAAGGCATTCCCTGCCCTCAAAAAGGAGAGATCATACATAATGGAGGGCTGAAAAGTGAAGGATGGAAGAGAAAGGGTAGAGTGGGAGGTACCTGTGTGATTGAGTTAAGGTGGAGAGACAGCACAAGGGCTTATTCTGGTTAGAAAACAGCCTGGTAGGTACAGTGCTTCTTCAAATAAAAATCTGGGCGAGAACTCACCAACTGGAGGAAGAAGCATTGCCAGTGTGAGAAGGCCAATGGGGAGGATATGAAGAGGTGCTTCAGGGTGTCTTGGGGGCCAGAGAAGTTAGAAGAAAGAAGTAAAAGAGCCAGCATTTGAAGTCAGGACTTCCAACTCCAAAGCAAGTGGTCTTTCCATCACTCCACACTGCCTCTCTCTGTATCATTGAAACACGCTGCCCAGAACCAATCATCTTCGCCCTCAAATGTAATCTGTAGTTCTTCTACAGAGCATAGCAGAACTCTTACCTTCTTCCTTCTGTATATTACACCTCTTGTACTACATCTGGGTTTTTCTTAAGCTCTGTAATCACTGTTGACTCATTTGGAGTCAACTTGGAGTCCATTAAACCCCCAAATCTATTCTTTCTCTGCTCCTCCTCCCACATCCATTTGCTTGGCTCATTTGAGAAGAAGCAAACTTTCCCATAAATCCAGTCTCTTTGGCATCTGCTGCCCAAGTCTGGGGATGCCCAGGAGATTTCTGCCAAATTGAATAAAATTCCCTTGCCCCTGAGCCCAGACAGCACATGCTATCAACACAACCAAAGGATAATGTGCAAGTTGGGAAGTTGGCTCCTGCCTCCTCAGTGTTTTTCTAGGAACAGACACCTCTCTCTCTTCTCAATGAGCTGAACTGGCTCTGGCCCATCTGATGTTTATCCCCACCTCCCCAATTTCCTGTATTTCCTTTTCTACAAATACAGAGGCACAAGGAATAATACTGAAAAGTAAATCCCCTGATGCCAAAGTTGATGTTGGCTCAGACATACATCTCATAGGTATTATGCAAATTGCATTACATTTAGACATAATGAAAACAAGGCGTCTGGCTCCCAGATACACAGCTCAGCCCAAGGCAACAACAGCCTCAAATCCATTCCACTCTACCCAAAGCCAGGGAAACACACAAACCCAGATCTCCCCTGCTCACAGTGGACTCCAGGGTATGGCAAGGCTCTGCTGAAATCCAGAAGAGGGTCCCACTACACTTTACACCTTCCCATCCATCCCCCTCCCAATACGGAATTTTGTTTTTCTCACATCCATCCAGGACTTGGGTCTACAGTGAAACTTTGAAGTCTTCTCATTCCTAGACTTTATCCTATTCTGGCTAGGCCATCTGTCATGCCCTGGAACCTGATTAAATAAATCCCAGCTGTGGTATACATAGTCAAAGAGGGTTTATATTTACAGGTGTGTGTGTGTTTACATTTTTTTAAAAGAACTGGAAAAGCTTCAAATTCTTAAAGAATAAATCTCTAATAGTGACCTTTCTGGCACAATAACAGAGTAGTTAGAAAGATTTTCTTTCTTTTTCAAAACCAATTTTGGAGGACCAAATGGTATAAGGATTTGGTGGGCTAGATTGTATGCAGCTGCTCTCAAAAGTCCCCAGGCTTCTGGTTCTCATGACTGTGACCCCAGAGTGCCCACTTTGTATTATCCCTTTGGGCTACTCTCCAACTTACAATCAGAGGTTGGTACCCCAAGAGGATGACAACCACAATTTTAAGATATTCTGTGGATCTGCACTCCTAATAGCTCGTGAGCCCCTATGAATGTTTTATCTTAGCTTCTCTTTTGTATAATTCCTTTGACCCTCTCAAATTATCATTCCAAGAAACTGAAGTTAAATCTCTTGTGTCAGGTATAGTGATTCTCTCAGCCAATCAGCTGTCATGTCTTTTTTCAGGTACATGGTACACAGGTAGGTTGTCCCTCCTCCACCTTGCCAGGCTAGCAATAGGCACTACTCCATGAGTCACAGTCAGTATGTTTATTCAAAGGTAAAATTATTAGTCAGGGTACATGAGCTATATATAATTTTAGGAATGTAAATCCACAGAAGATTTTCAATTTTGAGATACTTTGTGGATCCGTATTCTTAAAATTATAAGTCATGTGTCCTTACCTTTGTTTTTACCTTTGACAGTCAGAAGATATAATTAATTCTAGGAAAGCATATAAATAACAATCACCTCATCCGTGAACTTTGTTACATCCTTTCACAAATATACAAGGCATTATTAGGGGGTCACAAAGCATGAACCAAAATCTCTTTTCAAGAAGCATGCACAAATATAGGGAGATTAGAATATATTCAAAATGGTACCAAACTTTGAGCTAATTAAAAGAAGAGAGAGAATAGGTTACCCCAGCCAAGACATATAGGACCAGATCACGTGGGGCTAGCCCCTTTAGTAGATAAGAGTGAGCAGAGTCTAGTTCTTTCTTCCCTTGCTCTCACTCCCTTTACCTGCTTACATATTTTTCCTTCTATTCTCACTTTGACTACGGGATGAAGGGAAGAGGAGGGGATAGAAAGAAAAATAAATCAGCTCAGAAAACTGTGTTATGGCAGTTTCTTATAAAACATTTTAATGTCTATCTGCATTTTCGGTTTCTAGTAATAAATTATATTAGTTCTATCATTTATTAACTCTGTTACTCTGAACAAGTCATTTAACTTCTCTTAACCTCAGTTTCTTCATTTATAAAATTGAGGGAGTTAAATTAGATGTCTCATCCAGTTCTAGATCTTTGAAGCTACTGTTACCAAGAAATCCTTAAGTAAGAGCCACAGTTGAAACTGAGATTGGGATATATGTTGATGCTGACCAATATGCAGAAACTATCTGCTAATGGGCCAGCAGGGTACAGAATCTCCCCAAAAGCAAAGAAAAATTTTGTTCAAGATCTCCAAAAATTAAATTAAAAAAAATAAATGTGAGTTTAAAGCAGTTAATAGCTCTTAGAACAGCACAATGCTTGTTCACTTCCCACTTCCCCGCCCCTTTATCATTAACACAATTAAAATTTGTAAAATCTGTTTTTAGTCTTGAATGAAACTTCCCTACTTTTCTTTGAATCTTTATATATTTGAACCAAATCCATCTGTCCATTTACTGGGTTTTTTTTTTTCATTTATTGTTGACCATAATCTACAGTCACAGAAATGTCATTAAATACCTTTAACTCATTCTTTACATTATACAGTTCAAAGATGCTCAAAGAGGCCCCACAGCCCAGACTTTTGCATCTAGGACAATACCCACAATCATTCACAGACAGGTGGCTAGTATACCAATTTTCTTTGCACTGGGTAGTATAGACCCTCTCAAGGGCAGTTGGTGGGTTTGTTTTCTCTCAGCATGAAAAAAAAAAAAACCTTGTCTCCTCACATCTCAAAAGTACCCTTTCTTGGTTCTCTCCCCAAGGGGAAATTGAAAAAAAAAAGATTTCCTTAAACACCTGCTATAGTTTTGTCCTTTCTGATTGCTTTTAGGATCCTGCACACAATTTCCACAGAGAGTCAGTCTTTCAAGAAGAAAGGAAATGTAAAGATAAAAAATAATAATAATAATAATACAAAGTTAATTAAATGTAAACAAACATAGCTGAATCCCTGGGGTTTGGCTCTGGTGGCAGAAAAGTCTTAGAGATTCATCTGAGAGATTCCCAAACAATATCTAACTTGGGAGAGAAAAGGAATATCCCAGAA
The DNA here is from genome assembly GCF_048593235.1 of Sminthopsis crassicaudata. Classification (NCBI taxonomy): domain Eukaryota; kingdom Metazoa; phylum Chordata; class Mammalia; order Dasyuromorphia; family Dasyuridae; genus Sminthopsis; species Sminthopsis crassicaudata. The sequence goes on along the minus strand of NC_133618.1, from coordinate 485,781,764 downwards.
AAATAGCTGCTACCAGAGTATACAGATGGGAAGGCCTGAACTTTAAGTTTCTCAGAGCTATGGATGTCTCATATGCCAGAACGGAGGCCAAAAGCCAGTACTGCTAGAACTTCTCCCTTGCCAGCCTGAAGGTCCCTCACTAGTCACACGCTGGGGCAATGGCACTCAACTCTCCCATCTTAAGTCTTCTTTCAAAAACTCAATGAAAAACTCATTAAGGAGAGAAATCTCTCTCTCTTTTTTATCACCCCAGAGTGAATCACTCATGGCAGGCGACCATGGTGGTTCTCACTCAAATTTAGAAAGTTGATATGGGATGGGGAACAGTTGGTCCAAAACCATTTGCAAAGTATCACGAGGAAGAAAAATACAGCGGAAACATCACCATATATGACATCAGAATACCAAGCTTCAAGTCCTGGCTCTGCAACATACAATCTGTTTAAACACAGGAAGGTAGTTTCCCCTCTCTGCTTCTTCTGTAAAATGATGAGGGTAGACTAGATATTCTAAGATTATCTTCTTCTAAGAAGCAGAGTGGGGATTCCAATATTCCAATAAAAAATAAGACTTCTCAGCTTTCCCTCTGGGATCAGGTAGATCTCCAGAGATAATCTCCGGACATAAGTATTGTTGGGAGTTCACAGGTTTCACTGTAAACTTCAGATGAGCCGTTATAACAGAAAGACATATTGAACTGCAGACTCACAAAGAGCCGCTGAGCATCTGGAGCAAAATAGTTGTTCTTCTCTTTCCTAGAATGATACAAGAACAGAGAAAGGAGTTCCTGAAGAAGAGGCTTGTTTCATCATGGTAGTTATTTATTAATAGTATTAGTAACGGTGCTATAATTATTATTTTTAGCATCCACATGGGTAGACGGTGTGGTATAGTGGATAGAGAGCTGCCTTGGAGAAGGAAGAACTAGACTGAATGTCATCTCTGACTTATCCTGGCTGAGTGACCCTAGGTGAGTCATAAATTTTCAGCAATCTCCGTAGCTTGAAGAAGAAAGAAAGAAAAGTTCCTATAAAAAGTCACTTTTTCTAAAAAAAAAAATCTAATTTACTATATTTGAACTATACAAAACATAGATACCACATGCAGTAGAATTTAAGGAACTAAAACTAATGTCTTCTTCACTAAATCTATTAATTGTATTAATCTATAAAAAGACCCCACAAGATATTTATATAAAACTTGAAAGTTTATAGAGCATGTTTCCTACAAGTGATTACTATCACTACTTTACATCAGAGAGGTTAAGTGATTCATAACGTTACACAGCTAATAAGGGATAGAGATAGAATTTAACCCTATCTCATGATTCCAAGTCTAAGGAGCTTTCCACTACCTCTCCAGACAAGGGAAGGCGTGAAATATCCTTCCCCTTATCCTTAAGAAATAGAAGCTCTGTGAGGGGAGGGACTTCTCTATTTCTGTCCTTGCGTCACCTGCACCCAACAGTGCCTGGAACACAGTAGATGCTTAATAAATGCTTGTTGTATGCTGCCTCATTCCAGAAAACGAATTGCCACAGACTGTACTAACGCAGTCCCCTCTCAGACCAGGGAAGCAGCTTTCCCCTAAAAGCCAGAAGGCTCACCACCTTTTTCCCCTCTCCCTTTTAAAAAAATCCCTGCCCTGGAGCCGCTCTCTCCCTACTCAATTACAGTATGATATTGTTCTCTGTTCTCAAACATATTCTTATTCATTTTAGCCCTCCCCTCCTGTTTCTTCCTCCTTACCCCCACCCAGGGTAATGAAATGTCAGAACCCAACTTTTTCTGGTTTTGTAGTATGTTGATCAAAGTGACCTTTGCTTTGAAAGAGACACAAATCAATATCAGGCTCGGCCGAGTTTGACAGCTAAAGGTGCAACATATAATAAACAGCAATCAACTACCAGGAGAACAGGCAAGTACCTGCCAACCTCAGCTCATACTGGCAATTTTCAGACAATGCAGCGTGCTATGTTCAAAGGAAAATTCATTTGTCCATCTAATAACAGAGGTGGGGGGATATTAAAGGACTCGGTTTTGTTAAAGAAATGCTTCGTCTCACAGCAATAATTCAGAGGCCAGGCAGGCCTTCCAGGAGCTGGCAATGTGAAGTTATTATGTCTGGAAAACAGCTTGGGGAAGCAGTTGCTCTCACAGGGAAGATGCAAGGAAGAAAGAATTAAATGGAAAAGATCTAAACTCATGGACTCAAAACTTTAAAATTTCAATATTTGTTTTATTTGTGTGTGTGTGTGTGTTTTTAAAGTGATTCACATTTCTAGAAAATGGTTTGCCCTCAATTATCTGTACTAATAGAGAGTAGCAATGGCAAAGAAAAAAAAATAGATTGTGATGATTTTTCCCTGCACATAAACGTTTAATTATATTTTGCTCAGTTTAATGTAAAAAATTGTGTTGTTCCTCCGTATTCTCACAATCCAAAAGTGATGGAAAGGATTCTGACTCATATTGAAAAGCAGGAAAATCTGTATAGGCCTTTACATACTGAAGAAAATGCACAGGGGAGATAACTGGGAGCTGACTGTTCGGAAATCTGTCACCTATCACCAAGAGCTATTGTTTTTCCTTTATTCTATAGTTGGTCTGGAAAACAGACACTGAGATTTCGGACCATGTCCTTGCTGTCTCCAACCTTCCAGCTTTCTCCTTCTTCTTTCAATGTCTTTGCCAGAGATGCTTTTCCTTCTGACGTAACAGCAGGTAACCCTTTACATAAAGTGGAAGCATGGATAGATGTGACAGATAATAAGATCTCAATTCTACTTTGTCCCTAATCAACTGATTTTTCCACGGTCCACTAAATAAGAAGATGGAGCAGGTAATCTCCAAATAGTGTCATTAAACCCAGAGATAAGGTTCCAGAAGCACTTTTCTCTCAGCCTGCACTGAGGTCTTTTTGCCTTTACTAAATTATGAACAGAATTGTGGCCAGTTGGAAGCCAGGAAGTTTAAGTTGGCTGTAGATAGGGCATTTTTTCTTTAGCAAAGTGACCCAGCACTAAAGAATACAGCCACCTTTTTTTGCCAAGTAAAATCCAGGGTCAGGTTTCCTATAAAACTATATTTTTGTAAATAATGTCCCCTTAAGGGCAGGCTGGGATAATCATAATATTAGCAACAAGAAATAGCTCTCTCTCTCTCTCTCTCTCTCTCTCTCTCTCTCTCTCTCTCTCTCTCTCTCTCTCTCTCTCTCTCTCTTATATATATATATATATATATATATATATATATATATATATATATATATATATTATATATATACATATATATGTATATGTATATATATTTAAATACATATATGCCTTGCATATGCATACATATAAGCATGCATCCATGCGTGCATGAATATTTTAAAAATAAAGAGAAAACTTTAGATGCAGAAAAAAAAATCTGGATTCAAATTCCAGTTTAAATCTGGCTATTACAGTAGTCTTCTGTTTGATTTCCTTGCCTCAATTCTTTTCCTACCCTGGTCCATTCTCCATTCAGACATCCACATGATCTTCCCTAAGCAAAGCTCCAAACATGTCACTATATCCTTTCCCCATTAGTAAATTCCAGTGCCTGCCAATCACTTCCACTACTAAATAAAAAATTCCACTTGGCATTCAAAGTCCTTCATAACCTGGCATATACCCCTCCCTACCCTTCCATTTTTCATCTACCTTTCTCCCTTCCCCAATCTCTGTGATCCAATAACATGTGCCTCCTGGCTATTCATCCCCCAGACAGAGGCATTTTTCCTGGCTGAACCCCATGCACTTTGTCCTTCCTTGTTTCCTGGCTTCCCTGATTTCCTTCACATCTCAGTTAAAGTCCCATATTCTATCAAATTCTTTTTCAGTCTTCTTTAATCTTGGTGCTTTCTCTCTAAGACAATCATCAATTCATCCTGTATATGTCTTGTTTGTCCATAATTATTTTCATGTTATCATCCCAATTAAACTATTAGCTCCTTAAGGGCAGAGGTGGTTTGATTGTTGTAAGGGTGTTATTTTGTCTTTCTTTATATCCCTAGCACTAAACAAACTTTTACATTGTGGGTGTTTAATAAATGTTCATCTGATTGACTGACATTTATTGGCTGTGTGACCTGGTCAAGTTATCAACCCCTCAGTATCCCTACAAAATTCTCTAAAAGTGTAAGTTGCAAACAAGGTGCTGATCAGAGTTAGTAGGGGAAGTTTCTTTTCCTGGGAGTTTTCAACATAGAGGAAATCTCAGAGCTGGGAAATAAGAGTAACTAGAACATAGTAGATGCTTAACAAATGCTTGTTGTCTTTGTAGATCATAGCTAGGGAAATATGTTTGAGTTTTTGAGGTTTGATGATATGATGTTCATAGCTACCTCATGAGCTAGAAATCATAAATCATTGTTCTTCCCATGTTACAGATAATATGGGAAACTAAGAGGCCAAAGGCTTGGTTGTGCAGTTAGTAAGGACCAGGGGGATGCTTAGAATCCAAGCCTCTCTTGATTCTGGGTCCAGCATTCTATTAACTATACAACATCTCTCATGAGCTAAGAATTGTGATTCCAAGGAACAGAAGAAGGGTGAAGAAATGGAATGTCTCAATTCAGAAGATGCTCCCCGCTCCTACAATGTATTCATGCCAATTTCCTACTGTGCAGAGAAAATAGAAGGCTACTCATCTTACCTTCCCAGTTCATCTACAGGAGAACATACCCACCCACAGACTTTAATAAATGATTATATGTTGAATGAAGTACTGAAGAATTCACTGGAATTAAGGCTAAGGGTAAAGAAGACCCTTCCCAGCTGAGAAGCTTGGACATTAACCAGGGAAAACTGATAAAGCCTCATCAACCCTTCCACTAAAGTCCAGCTCAAATTACATTTCCTCCTTGAAATCTTTCAGATTACATCAACCATACTGGTTTTAGAAATCTCAAGGCCAAAATGGTGGAGCCGTGAATTAAAGCAATCAATTTGGAATTAGGCAAAGAAAGTGGCTAAAATATTCATAGTGCAATGAATAGAGGAAGATTCCTCTCCCTGAATTCAAATCTGGCCTGACACTTAATTAGCTGTGTGACTCTGGGCAGTCCCATTTGCCTCAGTTTTCTCTTCTGTAAAATGAGCTGGAGAAGAACATGATAAACCATTCTATTATCTCTGCCAAGAAAACCTCATAGAATTGGACATGACTGAAAGGACTGAACAAAACAAAAATATCCATACCCTTTGAATCAGTGATTCCATTCCAAGAAAGTCATTGACAAAAAGAAATGTCCCACATATCAGAATAGTTATAGTAGCACTTTTTGTATTAGTAAAAAACTAGAAAGAAAATAGATGTCTATCAACTGGGAAAAGTTATGGAACATGGATGTAATGGAATATTACTATCCAAAATGACTAACATGGTGAATACTGAGAAGCAATGAAAGACTTACATGAACTGAAACAAAGTGAGGTAACCAGAGCCAGTAATATAGATAGTGACAGCATCAATACAAATGAAAAAAACAGTTCCCATAAAGCAAATCAAAAATGAATGGTGCAAAATTATAAAGAATAAGCATAGCCATAGGGGAGTGATATAAGAATACCCTTCCCCCCATTCTTTGTGGCAAGAAGGGGAATAACAATCTATAGATGCAGGCATTGCATGAGTAAGATTTTTTTTTAGTATATTGGTCAGTTTTGTCCATTTTTCTCCTTTAAAAAAAATCTTTATTATATGGGATGATTTATATGAGGTGAAGAAAGAAACAATGCAGGAGAAAATTTAGACAATATAAAAACAAAATATCTCAACATTTAAAAAAAATACATCTATTTGTATCAAATTCCATTTTGATTGACTTTCTTGTAAATGGAATCTTCTTGCCCTAGTCAAAACAAAAGCTCAATGAAGGCAGGAAAAATAGAAGTCTATCTATCCTCCCAGTTCATCTTGCAGGAGAAGAGATACACTTTAGACTTTAATAAATGATTGCATGTAGAATGAAGGATTAAAAAATTCACTGGGATTGGGTCTAGGGGATAAAGAAGAGTTTCCCAGGAGAGAAGCCCATTTCACAAATCTTGCCCCACAATCTCCAAGAGCTGTATGAAATCATGTTCCAAGCTTATTGGGGAGCCCCCACCCCAAGTGGCAGAAGGATATTCCCCACACTACAGATTCATTACCTGACATAACTAATTGCCTGCTGACATTTCCCATATTATAGACAATTGTGAATTATGAGCCCAGCTGGGCCCCTCCTCATCCCCAAGAATCGGTTGATAAATATGTTTATTTGAGGTCAGCCTGGCCTCATCCATTAGAAATATTGTTTTTCTAAACATTACATTGATTTAATTTAACTCTAATCAATTTAAAATGGTTCTGACAATTAACAAAAGCTTCAAATATGACCTTAAAGTAATAGGATTCATTAGCTATGTTTAGGATTAAACTTATCCTAATAGGGCTATTTTTCTTCTGAGGGCATTTGGTAAGCGACTGGTGGTCAGTCAAAATGAAATCAATTATTATAAATTATACAGTTAAAGTTGATTATGTAATGCCTGCTAATTTGTATAAATAAGGACTTCCAACAAAAGGAGTAATTTATTAATAACTATCTATACACTAGACCTGTATCACACTTTATGTTACAGCTGCCAGGACGTCTGTAGTCCATGAAGTATCATATTTCAGGGCTGCCCAAGATGTATGCTAATTAAACCCATAATTAATTGTAACAGTTATAAAGTCACAAGCTAAGGGCCTTTTTGCCCTATTATTCATGGTAATCAACTAATTCAAAAGGCAATTTGATCAACAATTCATATGCTGGCTCTGAGGAGGGAAGGAGAGATCGAGCTACACGGGGAGCCTCTGGCAGCTGGCACCCAGAGGGTATGATCACAAGCATGGAATCCAAGCCCTCAAGAACTGCACTAGTTCTTTTGTCCCACTGAACACAGAAGTAACATGGTGTTGAGGCTCTTTCTGTGTAAACTGAGGCAAATCCCTTAACCATTCTGGGCTTCAACATCTATCTCTACAAAATTGGATTGGTTGGATCAAGGGTTCACTAAGGTTTTTTCCCCAACCTAATCATTCTTTAATCTATAACTTTTATGGTTCTAGAAACAGGGACAAGTTTCTCTAAGAGTAAAATTGTTTAAAGCAAATAAAATATAGTCAGGAGAACCTGGTATAGTGAGAAGAGAACACAATTTGAGGCAAGAGGATCTAGTTTGAAGTTATCCTATTAGTCTTGATATTATTGATATTAGTCTAGCTGTGGAAACCTGTGCAAGTCCTTTATCTTCTTAATTAAGCCTCAGTTTCCCCCTTTATAAAATGAAGGGATTGCACAAGATGACTTCTAAGGTCCCATATAGCTCTAGGGCCAGGATCCTGTGATCCTTTGGGATCCTTCCAGTTCTGAAACTGTTAATTCTCTAGAAGACTACAATAGGGTTTTTAAATGAGATTCCATTCTGCAGATGTCTGTGAAAGACACCTTTAACTCCTCCAAACACTCCAACACTCCTAACACTCCAAACTCCTCTATCTGGACAAGGCCTTTTGATAGATCATTGTGCCCAAGACAGTCACTATTCCTAAAAGAATTCCAAAAACTGTAAACATGGATCATAGGAAGGTGGTCATTTTTGCTTTCTAGTTTTGTCACCAATGATTTACTTCTCTTCTTTCAGATATGAGGCTATTATTGTTTTCCTCTGTAAGCTAAAGATGTCACTGAGATAATCTATTAAATAAACAAAAAACAATGTGCCAATGTATCAAAGCTATACTTAGCAATTCTGATGCCCAGTAGTCATTGCATTACTGGATGCAGTAATGCTAACTGAGGGACAGACACCTTGTCCTGCAGAGAGTTTGGCCATACCTCTACAGTTTAGCTGACAATCCCTAATCCCTCAATACCCAGCAAGTAGACCAGAGGTTCTTAGTCTATGGTCTGCAAAGTTTTGTTTTAACATATTTTGAAAACTATATCAATATAATTAGTTTTTTGGTAATCTGATATATTTTATTTTATGCATATAAAACATTTTTCTGAGAAAGGGTCCTACCAAAAAGGTCCATGAAACAAAAATGGATGAGAATCCTTAAATGTGGCTAGCCATTTCCCTTGGCCTTGGGATTCAGGAAGATTATCAGGAGTAAGTTGCAGTAGCTCTTGGAGTAGTAGGTGGTACAGTGGATAGAGTACTAAGCATAGAGTCATGAAAATGAGTTCAAATCTGGTCTCACATACATGAACTGATGCTAAGTGAAATGAGCAGAATCAGGAGGTCATTATACATTTCAACAACAATACTGTATGAGGATGTATTCTGATGGATGTGGCCATCTTCAACAATGAAAGAATCCAAATCAGTTCCAATTGATCTGTAATGAACAGAACCAGCTACACCCAGAGAAAGAACACTTGGAAAATGATTCTGGACCACAACATAACATTTCCACTCTTTCTGTTATTGTTTGCTTGCATTTTTGTTTTTTTTTCTTCTCAAGTTATTTTTATCTTCTTTCAAAATCCGATTTTTCTTGCGCAACAAGATAACTGTATAAATATGTATACATATATTGTATTTAACATATACTTTAACATACCTAACATGTATGGGACTACTTGTCATCTAAGGGAGGGGGTGGAGGGAAAAAGGGGAAAAGTTGAAACAGAAGGGTCAATGCATATGTTTTGTATATAAAAAGCTATAATAAAAAAGAGGGGAAAAAAGCAAAAAAAAAAATCTGATCTCAGCCATTTCCTAGCTGTATGATATTGGATAAGTCAATTAATTCTGTTTGCCTCAGTTTCCTTATCTGTAAAATGAGCTGAAGAAAGGATTGGCAAACCTCTCTCATATCTTTGCCAAGAAAATCCCAAATAAACTTACAAAGAGTCAGAAGTGACTGAAAAAGTGACTAACAACAATACAATAATTTTATATTAGGAGATGAACAGAGACGGTTCTATGGAAATGTGGAGCCAAGAAGCAGGGATGATGGAGAACCATGAGAAAATAGGGAGAGTACACCAGAAGATCTCAGATGATGATTAAGCACCTGGTTTATCAGTCATTCACATCTACTATGTATCAGACACCTCTAAACTTCAGCAGCTTAGAAGGAAATCCCTTGTTGCCCTGCTTTAGTCACAGGCCTTTATGGCAAAATGGCCAAGGAGAAACACTGTGATATGATAGAAGGAATACTAGGCCCATTCAGCCAACTTACAAATTAGTCATAAGTCTAGTTGGATGACTTTGAGCAAGGAGCTTCCTCTCTCTAGAGTTCAACTTTCCATCAATAAAAAAAATTAAAGGACCAGGATCAGTGTTTTTCAGGATGGATCCCAAGAAAATGTGGGGCTTCATAAAGCTGTCCCATGAATATGAGCTGAAATGATTATCAAGTAGACAACAGAAACAATCACATATTTTTAGATTGTTCACACGTGGGGGCTCAGCCAGAGCAAGGAACATTAAATACATTAGCTGAAATCAATCACATGACTGAAGATTTCCTTCTTAAAAATATTTGCTTATTTGTTGGGAATGATTAATTTTTGCTCCCTCTTGGGTGAATTTCCTTTTTTTAAGTCTCCATTTTTATTTTTGGTCTGTTATGTTCTCATTACCTCATATAAAAACTCCTTAACTTGATGCTGCTAAGTGGTTATTCATCTATCATTTACAGTCTGGGGAGTTGTCTGGAACCTTCAGATCTTATAGCTCATATCTAGACACATAGCTAGTAACAGATACATTACTTGAAGCCAGGTTTTCCTGAGTTTAGATATTCCAAAACATTCTCTATTATTCGCACTTTTAGTTTGGAATTTTGTGGTTATTTATGGCAAAAAAAAAAAAAGTAAAATAAATTGAGCAATTTTGAAGTTTGAAAAGATTATCAATACCAATAGGGAAATAAACAACACAAATCTAGTTCAAGCACAAACTGCCTACTGTAAGCCACACAAAACATGACAATGCTATCTCCAACCTGATACTCATGCACATAGATCATGTTACTAATTTTTTAAATCTAAAACTTAAATAAAAATAGAAAGAAAACAAAGTAGAAAAAGTAAATACAGAAAAGGAAAAACATTATCATGAACACAGTAGTACATATGGAAGGATTAAAAATATGTAACAATAAATTTCCATTTCAAGAAAGCATATATAAAATATGTGGTATTCAGAGCTGTCCATCTTTTCTTTGCTTCCTTGTAGGTTTTCTTTTGTTCTCTTCTGTGTACTTTTTACTTTGTTTTTTTCCCTTTCTCCCCCTCTTCACTTCCCCTAAGCAAACTATAATTAAATACAGAAATGTATTATTAATTTTTAAAAGGTTTTGCCATAACTTTGAAAAAAATACAAAAGTCATTTCAAAGACCACCTGAAAAATTCAAAGGGGGAAAAATAATCCTTTCAGATGTTAAAAGGAGAAATGTGATTAAATTGAAAAAGTCCCCTCAAAATATTGATTTATATAAGTGAAAGTAAAAATGAAAATCATTGTAAAGAATGTTTATAAGCAATTCAATATCCATTTCCAGCTAGAAAGTAATTAGCCACCTATATGGCATTCACATCCATCTCATTGACTAAGATATTTGTAATATTATTAGATATATTATTAAATTGATTTAAAGATTTAAGAATTTTTATATTATTTCATATCTGCAATTATAAAAAAAATTAATACAATGCTTTAAAGTTGGAAAAATTAATTTGAACCTCACAATAACTTTATCAAGTGGGTGATCTAAGTGACTCACTAGATAGAGGAATGGACCTAGAATTAGGAGAACCCGAGTTCAAAATGAACCTTAGATACTTAGTAGATGTGTGACTCTGTCCACTTTAATGTCAATCTGTCTTAGTTTCCACATCTACAAAATGAGGGAAATAATAGCACTTACCTCCCAATGTTGTTGTAAGAATAAAATGAGACATTTGTAAAGTGCTTTTATAAAGCTTGAAAGCTATAGAACTGCTGGATATTATACCAAGTTTTATCCCCATTTTACAGATAAGAATGAGAATGAGACAACCAAAAGGGCTTGCCTTGTCTCTGGTCACATAGAGAGTAAGCTTCAGGGACAGGTCTTCTCTTAGAGCAGTCATGGTTTCATAGACATTGTCACATTTTTGGAGCTGGAAGGGACTTGGGAGGTGATGCAGTGCAGCCCTTTCATTTCCCATATAAAGAAAAACCTTAATAGATAAGAGTTTTGTTTTTGTTTTTTTCCCTGAGGCTGGAGTTAAGTGACTTACCCAGGGTCACACAGCTAAGAAGTGTTAATCTGAGATCACATTTGAACTCGGGTCCTCCTGAATTCAAGGCTAGTGCTCTATCCACTGTGCCACCTAGCTGCCACTAGCTGCCCCCTAATAGATAAGAGTTAAAGGACTTTCCTAAGGTCACACAAGTCATACCATAGCAGAACCATGATTTGAACCCAGGTCTTCTGGCTCCAAATTATATTGCTTTTCCCTCCCATTGTGTTATGTCATGGAAGCTCCAAAGGGGAAAAGAAAAGAAAATAAATTCTACCAATGTAAAGATTTGTTGAAGACATTTCCTAGTTTTCCTGAGATCCATGCCCAGACTCCAGATTTATTAGCAAGCTACCTGTAAAGATTAAATGCTGTTGAGTGACCAGCCTCTCTGCCCATCATAGCAAAGCATTCCTCAGGGGCCACTTCTCAGGACCAAACCAAAGAGCATGGAATGGTCCTAGACACACAGACCAGAAGCCTTCTGATATAGTAGCATTGAAAGAAACTTTAAAGACCATGTCACACAATGCCCTCATTTTATGAGTGAAGAAACAGTCATGGAAAGGGGAAGAGACCTGATTAGTGTTATACTGACAGGAAAAATTGCAATTAGGATTTGAATCCGGATTAAGAAATCTAAGAGCTAAAAGAAACCTCAGACATCATCAAGCCTAACCCTTTATTTATATCCAAAATGCCAGTCAGACCCTTCTTGACTAATGGATCCAGAGAAAGGTGCCCAGGATGGGGATGGTTTTGGAAACCATATTCACTGAAGATCCAGTTGAAGGAATTGGGGAGTTTTAGCTTAGTGAATAGATAGTGAGAGAAAACATGGTAGTTAGTTCTAACTAAAAACTCTTACATCATTTGAAAGTGATATTGTGAGATTATTTTATATCATTCCAAGATATAGAGCTTGTTACAAAGAGTAAATGTTATAAGGAGAAAGATTTGAGCTTAGTATGAGAAAAAAAATTAAAGGCATTTATATCACAATGACCCAGAGATGCTTCTGAGCCACAAATGGGGATCTCCAGAAATGGAATAGACTCTCTCAGGAGACAGTGAGCTCTCTATCACTGGAAGTGCTTGAGCAGAGGCAGAATGATTGATTGTCATAGATTCTCTCCCTCTTTTGGATTGGATGGGAGACTAGTGGGGACTAATCCATCTCCGAAATCCCTTCTCATTTTGAGGTACTATAAAATGACAAAGTTTCCTTCTTTTTTTCTAGATATAGGCTGACCAGATCCAGCTGTGGAGAAGAAACCAATTCTCCTCATCTCTGTGTTTTTTATTATAGGAAATCTATTATAAGTCAAGAAGAAACTCTTGTGTGTTTATACACATGCAAGTACACACATGCACACACAGAAGTTGTTCAAGGATAGCAATAAATAAGACAGCAAGACAGTAATATGAAAGTAATCTGAAAATTGGCTGTCTGACCCAGGAGACATAATTCCATATTATGAAAATCACTGCCGCCTCTTTTTGTGCATGTACATCAATGGCTCTAGTTATCTCTTTCTTATTTCCAAGTCTCACTGAAAATCACTGATTTAGGGAGGTTGGAGGGGAGGGAAAGAGTGTTACCGACTTCCAATCCAAACAGAAAAGGAAACTGAAGCAGAAAGAAAGAAAAAGCAATTTGCTCAAGATCACCGCATAGCTGGGTCTAGAACCCTGGGCCTTTGGACTCCCAAGTTCCACTTTTACTTGAGGTCATAAGAATGGGCCAGCTGAAGCCTGTTCCTGATCCCCTGTAGGATGTTGTGTGCTTGGTAACTGAGACTTTAAAAAGCAAAAGGAGATGTAGAAAAGGAAGAAAACTCCCTCCCTCTCCCTCCCTCCGTGTGTCTCTGTCTCTGTCTCTGTCTCTGTCTCTCTCTCTCTCTCTCTCTCTCTCTCTCTCTCTCTCTCTCTCTCTCTCTCTCTCTCTCTTTCTCTCTCTTCTCTCTCTCTCTTCTCTCTCTCTCTCTCTCTCTCTCTCTCTCTCTCTCTCTCTCTCTCTCTCTCTCTCTCTCTCTCTCTCACACACACACACACACACACACACACACACACACACACACACACACACCTTGCATTGCAGTTTCTCCCGGAGGTTATTGAACTGAAGTTAATGAGTGGCTGAAAAGTATTTGTCAGCACAACAGCTGGTGAGCAACACTTCCTTGTAGTTTTATGTCACAGCATATGCCAGCCACTCAGAACATGTGATAATTCAACTGCAGCTGATACTACAATAGCAGATGGGCTGAAGCTTTGTTATTCTCACTCTAGCTTTCAGCCCTTGAGGGATCACTAAATAAAATCAAAGCAGATGGACCATTACAAGCTCGTTTCTGTTCAGTACAAGCCCTCTACCTCCAGCAGTGATATACGGCACCTTTGTATAAAATGACACAGAGGGTAACATGACCTAATGAAAATAGCATCAGACTTGGCAAGTGAGGGATGAGCCTAAGAAATATGTGTGGCTCTGTCTACAAGGTCCTCCCTGGCCTGGTGGGGGTAGGAACTAGGAAAAAAAATGGATGGACTTAGAATTTACTAATATTCTGAACTGAGCTCATTTTTAAAAGTCCTATGGTTGCTATGGAGAGGACACAATGACTTAGTTGTTTTTCAGTTGTACTCATCTCTTTGTGACCCATTTTGGGTTTTCTTGGCAAAGATACTAGAGTGGTTTATAGTTTCCTTTTCCAGATCATTTAACAGCTGAGGAAACTGAGGCAAAGAGAGTTAATTGACAAGCCAGGGTCACACACAGATAGTAAGTGTCTGAGGCCAGATTTAAAGTCGAGAAGATGAGTCTTTCTGAGTCCAAGTCTAGCACTCTGTGTATATAGTTCACAGGGACACTCAATTGCCAGTCTTTTTCCAGGTCCAAAGCACCTCTTTCATGAGATCTTCCTTGATCTATTGTTTTTCCATCAATCTCTGATTCCTCCATTATATCATTCCCTTTATTGTGCTTATGATTATGTTATAAAATGAGGCATACCATATATGCCTATCAAGCACTCTTAAAATAACAAAGCACTGTCCTCCAACTGGTGCTGTGAGGTAAATCGGCCAACTAGAATTGTTCCCGTGTTACTGATGAAAGAACTATAACTGAAAGAAATAAGTGACTTCACTACTAAGCTCATACAATAAATAAGTATCATAGCCTCAGTGGAAACCCAAATTTCCTTACTCCGTGTCCAAAGTTTTTGAAAGAATGAATGAATGAATGAAAAAGAATTTCATCAGTACTATGTTCCAAGCATTGCATTAAGCCACTGATGATAAAATCTAAAATCAGATACAATACCTGAATTCAAGGAAGTTACATTTAATCCATTGTAATCATTTTCATGATGATTGTTATACCTTTTCCCATTCATTTTGTCCCTTATTTTCAAAACAGAGGTTATGCTTCTTTCTTCCATCTCTTTATAGAATCTAGGATTACTAATGCCCAATGAACCATTTGTAATATTTTGCATACAATAAATACCACAGCAATAACTTTAATATCACAAATTAGGTTCCTTTTCCCTCTAATCTCTTCAACCCCCAATATAAGCTTTCTTCTTTTTCTCCACCTAAGTCTTTGATTTTATTACGACCCACTGGCATTTTAATTATATTCATGATGACCACATAAGCAGTAAGATAATTTTCTCTGATTCCCATGACCTCTCCAAATAGAAATTATGCACAAAAGATAAAGCAACTTCAGCTATCTCAACAATCCTGGACAACCAGAATGCAAAAGAAGATTTTTAAAAATCCATTAATACATTGAGCTTACATCCCATCCTTCCACCCTTCATCTTCCCACAGCAAGGATGCATTAACAGATGCAAGTACACAACACAAGCTTATTTCAAAATCCATCTTAGATACTGAGGGTGGAATGGAAAGAGAAGTCAGGGTCAAGATGGTAGAATAAAGTGAGCACTCTTGCTGAGATTTCCCAAAACTTTCTTAAACACATTATGTAAAAGCATGTCAAATCAAATCCTGAGCAGGATGGCTAAAAAAGAAAAGTTATGGTGAGTCATTTTTCCAGCCCAGGGCAACTTAGCAATACAAAAAGAGAGGTCTTCGCACTGAGGTGGGGGCAGACCAAGAGTGCAGTATGAACCTTGCTATCAAAATGCTCAAAGTTCAGAACTGGGAATATGATTGACTATCTGGTTAAGACATTGAGAGAGAGAGAGAGAGAGAGAGAGAGAGAGAGAGAGAGAGAGAGAGAGAGAGAGAGAGAGAGAGAGAGAGAGAAACAAAAAGAGAGAGAGAGAGAAACAAAAAGAGAGAGAAAGAGAGAGAGAAAGAAAAAGAGAGAGAGAGAGAGAGAGAGAGAGAGAGAGAGAGAGAGAGAGAGAGAGAGAGAGAGAGAGATGAAAAGTAACCCCTGTGCTAGCACTGGGCAGAGAACAGGGCTCCATTTGATAACTCCATTCTCCAGTCCAGGGTTCCAGTTCCAAAGTCAAGGGGAACTGTGGTCATACAGAAGTCTTATATAGGTAAGGAGTAGAGCACAGACTAGAAAGGCTGTGACCACACCTCTCTCCAGTTCCTACCACTTTGAAATAAATGAAAATTTACAAGCCCCCAAATTAGCTGAGAAAACAGCAGGGTATAACTATCTGAAGTTCAAGACAGTCACCTTCCTACCCAGAGGTAAACAGAGGCTAACTCTAGCATAAAGTCCTAAGTCAACAAATAGGTTGGAAAAAAGAGCAAAAAACAGCTTTAAAAGAACCTAACTATAAAAAGTTCCTGAGTTCAAATTTGACCTCAATAGCTTAACACTTCCTAGTGTGTGGCTCTAGGTAAATCACTGAACCCCAATTGCCTCAGCAAAAATAAATAAACAAATAAAAATAGAATTTGTCATGTGGAATATATAAGTAAGCAAACATAAATAACTTATTAATGTTAGATTGTTAAATGACCAAATGGGAAAATGATACATGTAACCCCTAAGTATTCTATCATCATTAGAGCAGTTTGAAGTAGTCTTCTTAGACAGAGATTATAGATGTGATTCTATTATGATTTCAATGATTTGAGTGATTGAATGATTGATTGATCATAAGTTTGATGATTTCAAAAAAAGAACAGAAGGGTGAGAAAGATGGAAAGAGAGAATAAGAAGGGAAGGAAAATGGGGAAAAAATTCATTCCCATTTAAAAAAAAAACAGAAAATGAAGAGTTTTTATAATAGGGGAAAGGGAGAGGGAATGAGCAACACTTGAATCTCGTTCTCAATCTGAACTGGTTCAAAGAAGGAAGAATGTATGTATGCATGTAGGTAGAGAGGTAGGTGTTAGATATAAAAATTAATCATACCCAGCAGGAAGATAGGAGGAGAAGGGACAAAAATAAAGGTTTGGGGAGTGGTGATGAGGAGGGTAGATTAAGGGAGGTGGTGGTCAGGAGCAAAAAAGACTTGATAAGGGACCAAAGTGTGGAGAAGGATAAAGAGAATAGGATGGAGGGAAATGCCCAGTTAGTGAACAATTATAACTGTGAATGTGAAGAATGGATGAGTTCACCCATAACTTAGAAAAGGATAATAGAATGGATAAGAAACCACAACACAGCAAAATGTTGTTTACAAGAAACATTCAAAATAGAAAGATACAGAGTTAAAATAAAGTGCTACAACAGAATATATTATGCTTCAGCTAAAGTAAAAAAATAAAATAAAAAAAGCAGGGGTAGCAATCATGATCTCTGAAAAAACAAAAGCAAAAGTAGATCTAATTAAAAGATAAAATCCAGGAAACTACATTTTTTTTAAAAAATGGACTATAAAATATACTAACAACATGGTACATATATAATCACCAAATGGCATAACATCTAAATTCCTGAAAGAAAACTCAAATGAATTATAGGAGAAAATAGCAAAATTATACAAGTAGGGGTCTAATTTTCCCCCTCTCAGACCTAGATAAATCTAATCACAAAATAAATAAGAAAGAAGTCAAGGAAATGAATAAGATTTTGGAAAAGTTAGACATGGTAAGCCTCCAGAAAACACTGAATAAGAATAGAAAAGATCATACCTTTTTCTCACCTGCAAATGGCAGTTTCACAAAAATTAACTATGTTTTAGGGAATAAAAACCTCCCAAGCAAAATGCAGAAAAGCCAATATATTAAATGCAACCTTTTCATACCATAATTCAATAAAAATAATCCAATAAAGGGTTTTTGATACACAGATGAAAATTAATTGGAAACTAATCTAACCATAAAGGATGAGTTGGTTAAAGAAAAAATCATGGAAACAATGATTTCATTAATGGTAACTAATAATACAATATATTGTATACAATAAGATAATATATCAAAATTGCAAAAGCAATACTTAAAGGATAATTTGTAACTTTAAATGATAATTTCAAGAAGAGAAAAATGTGTTTTTTTCCCTTTTTGATCTGGTTTTTCTTGCACAGCATGATAAATATGGAAATATGTTTAGAAGAATTGCACATTTAACCTATATTGGATTACTTGTTTTCTAGGAGAGAAGGGAGGGGAAGGAGAAGAGAAAGGGGAAAAAATTTGGAACACAACGATTTGCAAAAGTGTAAATTAAAAACTATGCATATATTTGGAAAAATAAAATACTATATAGAGCAATAAATTAGTTATACAATTAAAAAAACTAGAAAAAGAACAACCATGACTCCAGAGTAACCATGATGACTCATGCTACATACCTCTTAACAAACAAATAAGCAATTTAAGGAACAAAATTATCTGGTTTTGATTATAACAGATGTGTGGATTTGTTTTCCTTGATTATTCATTGTTACAAGAATAATTTTGGGGTTTTTCTTTTTTTTTTTTTTTTCAACTGGAGAGGTAAGGATAGAGGAACTATGTTTAAAATAATTAGGTAAAACCAAAAAGAAAAAGAGTGTCATTGAAGCATTTTTAAATACAGAGAAGAGTTCAGAAAAAAATGAAACATCATTAAAAACAACATTTTGAATTTATTATATACCTTTTCTAAAAGCAAGCTGTGTGTAACATTTGTGGTTTTGTAATATAATCCTCTTTATCCTATTTTATGTATGGAAATGTTTAGTAGATGTGAGAAACATGGATTAAAGTAGAGAAATGGGAGGTAAAAAAAAAATAAAAGGAAGCAATATTTTGGGAAGAAGAAAAATTTGAACCAGGGTGGTGATTGTGGAAGTAATATGTGAGTGGAGCTTAGGATTCAGTTATATAAATCAAAAAATTGTCTATAGAGAGATGGCATATGGGATCATGGGAGCTAAGGGAGACACCCAGGTGACAAATGTGTTAAAGAAAAAAGGGCCTAGACTAGAACCTTGAGATACACCCAATTAGTGGGCATTACATGTACAAAGAATTTGCTAAGGAAACTACCGGTAGTCAACAGAATCAAATATTGGAAAGTCAAAGAGAACAATGATGGGGCAGGGCAGGGAAGACAATAAAATTTGGCAACTAAGAAATTAGTAATAACTTTGAAAACAACAGTTTCAGTTGAGTAAGACAGTTGAATAAAGGATTTAAGGAATCAATAAAGAATCCTATATAATTACTGAGTTGTAAAATAATGTGTTACATGATGTCTCAGGGAGGATATACTTAGGTTTTGTGGGGTTAGGATTCAGGAAAGAATTAATGGAGGAAATAGCCTTTGAATTGAGCCTTAAAATGATGAACAGTAATTCAATAAGCAAAGAGGGAGTAAAAGAAAATTAGGGGTTCTTTTTTCATCACCCTTATTATAGAGTTACTTTACCTCATGTAAAGTTTGTACTCAATACTCAAGTGGATCTGTGTTTGTATCATTTTAGAAGTCCCTCTGTCAATTCAGATTGCAACCCATCTATACTTACATCATCTAGTGAATTTTTATTTATTTTGTTAAATATTTCCAAATTATTTTTTTTTGGTAAAACAATTTGGAGTAAGTGACTTGATCAAGATCACATTGGAGTTTATTGGGGAGGGGCGGGTGGAGAGAAGGAGGGATTACAGTGCAGACTTGAAGCAGGCAGATCCACCCTCCCAAGCAGGCTATTGTGAGTGATAACAGCCTGCACTCAACTAGTGGCAGTGCCAGGGAAGAGACAGGAATGTGTTCCAGAGATGTTGCAAAGGTGAAATAAGACAGGTTTTAGTAAAATTAGATATTAGGGGTTCAGGATGACTTCTCACATGTGAGCTTGGGGGACTGCATGTAGTACTACAATAATGGATGGGTTTAGAAGGGAAGATAATGAATTGTTTTGAATATATTTAAAGTTTAACTGAAAGGCAATTGGTGAATAAAAATTAGAGGTCAGCAGAAAGGTACATTTGAGAATTATCACCATTAAATGCATGAGAGCTGATGGAATCACCAAGTAGCATGAGGGAAAAGAGAAGAAAACCCAGACCTGAATAATTAAAAACACTTATAATTAGTATGATCTGAAAGAGGACCCAACAAAGGGGACTGAGAAGGACTAGTTAGATAGATAGATAGGACAACTAGACAAATGATGTCCTGAAAATCTATAGAGAAGAAAGTATCAAGAAGGATAAAGTGATCAACAGTGTCAAAGAGATATCAAGGAGAATGAAGATTCAGAAAAGGCCATTAGATTTGGCAACTAGGATATTATTGGGAAATTTGGAGAGAGTGTTTTGGGTTGGAAGTCAGATTGAAGGGAATTAATAAGACTGAGAGAAAAAAAAGTGGAAGCATCTATTGAAGATGGCCTTTTCAAAAAGTTTAGCCATAAAGAGTAGAAGAGATATAGGGTGATGATAAGAAGAGATGGAAAAATCAAGTGAGAGGATTTTTTTTAAAGATGGGGGTGAGATGAGCATGTTTGGCAGCAGTAGGAAATGAGCCAATAGATAAAGAGAGATTGAAAATAAGTTAGAAATGACAGAGGAGATAATCTGCTGGAGATTTAATGGAATGTGATCACTTGAACAAGAGAGAGGTTAACCTCACTGAGGAATAAGGCTTGGACCCATACTTAACACCATATACCAAGATAAGATCAAGATGGGTCCATGACTTAGTCATAAAGAATGAGATCATAAATAGGTTAGAGGAACAGAGGATAGTCTACCTCTCAGACTTGTGGAGGAGGAAGGAATTTATGACCAAAGGAGAACAAGAGATCATTATTGATCACAAAATAGAAGATTTTGATTACACCAAATTAAAAAGCTTTTGCACAAACAAAACTAATGCAAACAAGATTAGGAGGGAAGCAACAAATTGGGAAGATATTTTTACAGTTAAAGGTCCTGATAAAGGCCTCATTTCCAAAATATACAGAGAATTGACTTTAATTTATAAGAAATCAAACCATTCTCCAATTGATAAATGGTCAAAGGATATGAACAGACAATTTTCAGATGATGAAATTGAAACTATATCCAATCATATGAAAGAGTGTTCCAAATCACTACTGATCAGAGAAATACAAATTAAGACAACTCTGAGATACCACTACACACCTGTCAGATTGGCTAAGATGACAGGAAATAATAATGATGAATGTTGGAGGGGATGTGGGAAAACTGGGACATTGATACATTGTTGGTGGAGTTGTCAAAGGATCCAGCCATTCTGGAGAGCAATTTGGAACTAGCCCAAAAAACTGTGCATACCCTTTGATCCAGCAGTGCTACTACTGAGCTTATACCCCAAAGAAATACTAACGAAGGGAAAGGGACCTGTATGTGCCAAAATGTTTGTAGCAGCTCTTTTTGCAGTGGCCAGAAATTGGAAAATGAATGGATGCCCATCAATTGGAGAATGGTTGGGTAAATAATGGTATATGAATGTTATGGAATATTATTGCTCTGTAAGAAATGACCAACATGATGAATACAGAGAGGCTTGGAGAGACTTACATGAACTGATGCTGAGTGAAATGAGCAGAATCAGGAGATCACTATACACCTCAACAACAATACTGTATGAAGATGTATTCTGATTGAAGTAGATATCTTCAACATAAAGAAGATCCAATTCAGTTCCAGTTGATCAATGATGGACAGAAACAGCTACACTCAGAGAAGGAACACTGGGAATTGAGTGTAAAATGTTTGCACTATTGTATTTCTACACAGGTTACTTATACCTTCAGAATCCAATTTTTACCGGGCAACAAGAAATTTGGTTTTACACACATATATTGTATTAAGAATATAGTGTAACATATTTAATATGTATGGGATAACTTCCGGCCAAGATGGCGGCATGGAGGCAGACAACTGCTTGAACTCCGTGTTTTCTCTCAGAATTTGCTTCATGACAAGCCTCGGAATTAATGCTTGACCAGAAAAAAAACAACCCCATAAATAATTACCAATAGAAGACATCCTTGAAATTCGCCAGAAAAGGTCTGTGTTTGCTTGGGGGAGGGGACAAACAGACTGGGCGCAGACTGAGGTCAGGCAGCAAAAGCAAGACAGGCAGCTCACACTGTGCAGACCTAAGGGGGGAGGGGTGTGGATATTCTGTCTTGACAGCAAGCCAGGATCAGCAGAGAAGGTGTAAATACAGGAGGTAAAGAATAAAACCTCGGAAAGCTAGTGTCTCTCAGGACCGGCCACCCCCACCCCCACCCAGACTGACTCAGCACGTTCTTAGAGCCTCAGAGCACAGACTCAGCATAGCCATCACTGTCCTGTTAGTGCCTCACTGTTGTCTCCCGCAGTCTGTAGAGGAAGCTCAGTAACACCATCCAACCCCATCCCCCCAGAACAGAGCAATTGTTTCTCTTGTCAATTTGTTTTCTTTGATTCCCGCTCTGACAAAATGGATGAAATGGGAAAAAATTGCATAGAAGAAAAAAAAAACCTCACTTATAAAAAAAATGAGTGGTTATTGATATAGTTGATTATACTAATAGTTTTCCTAATATTGAACCAGCCCTCCATTCCTGGTATAAACTTGGTCATAGTGTATTATCCTGGGGATGATTTTCTGTAGTTTTTTTTTTTTTTTAGGCTGGAGTTAAGTGACTTGCCCAGGGTCGCACAGCTAGGAAGTGTTAAGTGTCTGAGACCAGATTTGAACTCGGATCCTCCTGAATTCAGGGCTGGTGCTCTATCCACTGCACCACTTAGCTGCCCCTTCTGTAGTTTTTTTGCTAATATTTTATTTAAGATTTTAGCATCAATATTCATTAGAGAGATTGGTCTATAATTTTCTTTCTCTGTTTTCAGCCTACCTGGTTTAGGTATCAGTACCATGTCTATATCATAAAAGGAATTTGGTAGGACTCCTTCAATCCATATTTTTTCAAATAGTTTATATAGCATTGGAGTTACTTGTTCTTTAAATGTTTGGTAGAATTCACATGTAAATCCATCTGGTCCTGGGGATTTTTTCTTAGGGAGTTGGTTAATAGCTTGTTCTATTTCTTTTTCTGAGATGGGACTATTTAGACTATTTACTTTTTCCTCTGTTAATCTGGGTAAACTATATTTTTGAAGGTATTCTTCCATTTCATTTAAGTTTTCGAATTTATTAGCATTAAGTTGAGCAAAGTAACTCCTAACTATTGTTCTAATTTCCTCTTCATTAGTGGTGAGTTCTCCCTTTTCATTTTTAAGACTAACAATTTGCTTTTTCTCTTTCCTTTTTTAAATCAGATTTACTAAGGATTTGTCTATTTTGTTGGTTTTTTCATAGAACCAACTCTTAGTTTTATTAATTCAATAGTTTTTTTTTACTTTCAATTTTATTAATCTCACCTTTTATTTTTAGAATTTCAAGTTTCGTATTTGTCTAGGGGTTTTTAAATAATTGGAAAAACATTAAGTGCTCTTGGATAGGCCGAGCGAATATAATCAAGATGACAATACTCCCTAAACTAATTTATTTATTTAGTGCTATACCAATCAGATTCCCAAGAAACTATTTTAATGACTTAGAAAAAATAACAACAAAATTCATATGGAAGAACAAAAGGTCGAGAATTTCAAGGGAAGTAATGAAAAAAAAAAAGTCAAATGAAGGCCTAGCTGTACCTGATGTAGAACTATATTATAAAGCAGCAGTCACCAAAACCATTTGGTATTGGCTAAGAAATAGACTAGTTGATCAGTGGAATAGGTTAGGTTCACAGGGCAAGATAGTGAATAAAAATAGCAATCTAGTGTTTGACAAACCCAAAGATCCCAACTTTGGGGATAAGAATTCATTATTTGACAAAAACTGCTCGGAAAACTGGAAATTAGTATGGCAGAAACTAGGCATGGACCCACACTTAACACCACATACTAAGATAAGATCAAAATGGGTCCATGATTTAGGCATAAAGAACGAAATCATAAAAAAAATTAGAGGAACATAGGATAGTTTACCTCTCAGACTTGTGGAAGAGGAAGGAATTTGTGACCAAAGGAGAACTAGAGATCATTATTGATCACAAAATAGAAAATTTTGATTACATCAAATTAAAAAGCTGTTGTACAAACAAAACAAATGCAAACAAGATTAGAAGGGAATTAACAAATTGGGAAAATATTTTTACAGTTAAAGGTTCTGATAAAGGCCTCATCTCCAAAATATACAAAGAATTGACTTTAATTTATAAGAAATCAAGCCATTCTCCAATTGATATATGGTCAAAGGATATGAACAGATAATTTTCAGATGATGAAATTGAAACTATTTCTACTCATATGAAAAAGTGTTCCAAATCACTACTGATCAGAGAAATGCAAATTAAGACAACTCTGAGATACCACTACACACCTGTCAGATTGACTAAGATGACAGGAACAAATAATGATGAATGTTGGAGGGGATGTGGGAAAACTGGGACATTGATGCATTGCTGGTGGAGTTGTGAAAGAATCCAACCATTCTGGAGAGCAATCTGGAATTATGCCCAAAAAGTTATCAAACTCTGCATACCCTTTGATCCAGCAGTGCTACTACTGGGTTTATATCCCAAGGAAATACTAACGAAGGGAAAGGGACCTGTATGTGCCAAAATGTTTGTGGCAGCCCTTTTTGTAGTGGCTAGAAACTGGAAAATGAATGGATGCCCATCAACTGGAGAATGGTTGGGTAAATTATGGTATATGAATGTTATGAAATATTATTGTTCTGTAAGAAATGACCAACAGGATGAACACAGAGAGGCTTGGAGAGACTTACATCAACTGATGCTGAGTAAAATGAGCAAAACTAGGAGATCATTATACACTTCAACAATGATACTGTATGAGGATGTATTCTGATGAAGGTGGATATCTTCAACATAGAGAAGAGCTAATGCAATTCCAAGTGATCAATGATGGACAGAATCAGCTACACCCAGAAAAGGAACACTGGGAAATGAGTGTAAACTGTGAGCATTTTTTGTTTTTCTTCCCAGATTATTTTTACCTTCTGAATCCAATTCTTCCTTTGCAACAACAACAACAAAATTCGGTTCTAGGATATACTATAAGATATTTACTATGGGTGGAGGGAAGGAGGGGAAAAATTCGGAACAGAAGAGAGTACAAGGGATAATGTTGTAAAAAATTACCTATGCATATGTACTATCAAAAAATGTTATAATTATAAAATTAATTAAAAAAAAATATATATATATATATGGGATAGCTTGTCATCTAGGGGAGGGAGTAGAAGGAGAGAGGGGAAATTTTGGAAAAGTGAATACAAGGGATAATCTTGTAAAAAAAATTATCCATAGATGAATGGATGTCCATCAATTGGAGAATGGTTGGGTAAATTATGGTATATGAAGGTTATGGAATATTATTGTTCTGTAAGAAATGACCAGCAGGAGGAATACAGAGAGGCCTGGAGAGACTTATATCAACTGATGCTGAGTGAAATGAGCAGAACCAGAAGATCGCTGTACACTTCAATGCTGTATGAAGATGTATTCTGATGGAAGTGGATATCTTCAACATAAAGAAGATCCAATTCACTTCCAGTTGATCAATGATGGACAGAAATAACTACACCCAGAGAAAGATCACTGGGAATCATGTAAACTGTTTGCACTACTGTCTATCTACCCAGGTTACTTATACCTTCGGAATCCAATACTTAATATGCAATAAGAAAATTGGATTTACACATATATATTGTATCTAGGGTATACTGTAACACATGTAAAATGTATGGGATTGCCTGTCATCTAGGGGAGGGAGTAGAGGGAGGGAGGGGAAAATTTGGAAAAATGAATACAAGGGATAATGTTATAAAAAAAAATTACTCATACATATATACTGTCAAAAAATTTTATAATTATAAAATTAAAATAAATAAATAAATAAATTACCCATGCATATGTACTGTCAAAAGAAATTATAATTATAAAATTAATTTTAAAAAAGGAATAAGGCTACTTCATCATGTGAGATAGGAATGAAGGACATGGGACAGAATGCAACTGAGGAATAGAAGGTGAGAAAGGAGGAAGAAAAAGGGAGAATGGGAGAGGGAATGCCATGGGAGCTTAAAGAGGATTGAAAAGGTTTGGAAGATTTGCTATGGAGAGTGGGATAGTGATTTGATATAGGAGGTAGAGTAAGATTGCCTACCAGGAGTGTCTAGTCCATTTGAAATTGTGTAACAAAAATTTGTAGTAGAACCAGTCAGATTTATTCACCTTTGTTCAGCAGCATCTGTGTAAGAGAAAATGAGGCAAATCATAGCAGCAAAAGGCTTGCAGAATGTAACCAATGAAATGATAAAGATTTAGAATTCAAGAGAGAAGGTCAGAATAAAATTAAATTGGTTCAAGAAAGAGATCAAGATGGGGAAAAGAAAAGAAAACATTTAAAGCAGGGGAGATGACCTGGAAGAGAATTAAGGGTCCAAGGGAATGGAGGTCATGGTGTGGACAGAGAGAATAAAATTAAAAAGTCAATAGATTATGATCAGATGAGATTCAGTATTCTTAAATGTAGTTGTGGTATATTTGTGGGTAATGATAAAATCAAGCATGTGATATCTTTTTGGTGGCTCATGGGATATGAGTATTTTGAGGAATTGTTTGGTTAGTGTTTGAGAGTCAATATGTATATTAAAGTCCCTGAGTCATATATAAAATATTGTCATAAAAATAATGTGAGTCATATACCAAACTTACTGAGAAAGGTGGAATCAGGTGATTTGATTCGTAAACAACAGATAACAGAATTGTGGTTGGGTAGTAGATATAAACAGCATGGATTTTAAAAGGAAGAGGGATTACTTAGTGATGGAGATAGAAGGAGTGAAAGTATCAGTGAGGAACAAGAAGCAGTTTAACTCCCTTACCTTGATTGGTGAACCAAGGAGAATGAGTAAAGTTATAGCCTCTACTAGAAACAGTGGCCAGGGAGGCTGTATCACTTAGGGAGAGTCGGGTAAGAGTAATAGCTAGTACATGAAATAGGAGAGAAAAAGATATAAGACAAAGGGAATTTTGTTGCCTATGGAATCAGCATTACACAGAGCACAGAGGAAGGACTAGGTGCCATTTAATTGAAATTTGTTGCTAGAAAAATTGAGGGAATTGGGAATGAGGTTTAGATGATGACGTACATATGTTCCGAATCACTAAGATATAAAGGGCATGAGAGAATGTGACAATGTTCATTTTTTTTGAAGGGTGCCTTCTTTCTCTTCTTATAGACATTGATGATCAGGAAGGAGGAAAGTGTAATTTGGATAAAAGGTACACAGTCCGATTGTCAAATGGGAAATCCTACTTCACTACTTCTCTGCCTTCAATAAAGATTAGGCAGGAGATGGAAGGTGTCTGCACCATTGAAGAAAGAAGTCCCTTCCCCATCAATTTTTTCTTCAAGGACATTTTTCCCTCAAATGATAAGTGAAGCAAAATGGAATGCCATTATTAAAAAGTAAGTTTCTTTACTTTGCACAGGAGGTTCTTCACATCGCTGTTGGGAGATAGGCTGGCAGCAGGAGGGGAAAGATGCTTTGTGCCAGCACATGTGAAAGTCATTGCTTTAAGGCAGATGGAAGATCCAGTAAAGGGATACTTTCTCTCAAGACTATACTTGTACACACAAGAAGTTTAGGTACTCTTCTCACCTGAGTAAGTCTGATTACTCCACTCACTGAATAGGTTGTGCAAATCCCTTAGCCTCTCACGATACCAGACCACTCTCGAAAACTATAAATTTTAGAATCTAGAGGGAATTTCCCTCATCTATAGCTCACTATACTGATGAATGCACACAAGTGGAATAATAATAATAAACATTTATATAGTCCCTTAAGACTTGCTGAGTCCTATATAAAAGATGAATTCTATTTCCAGTAGCTATTTCTCCACAGCAAATTTGTAACCTTTGGCTGATTTTCTTCTATAAGCACCTAAAAGCACAAGTCAACACTGAAGAGTTCATTTCTGAATGGTCAGGACATTCATAGCCATCAGAAATAAGACTGACCCTGATTAGAAAGGCAAATTGACTAGAAATCCAAAATCATAGGATGAAATAGCCCATCACAAGTACTTTTTTTTTTTATTATCCACATCATTATTCTTCTCTACTAACATGGAAAACAGACTTGAGTTTATGTATTTACACACTGAGTTGTCATCCAAGAGAAGGACTACCTCCTCACCCAGCTCAGGCCAATAGAAGAGAAAAGGTTAAGAATTCAGGTCAAATGTTACAAATAACATAAGTCCAGACCTAGGACTCAATTTGTGAAATTCATAATTCTAAAAATTATTCTTTCTAGATTTTACCCAAAAGATGATTGTCTTTTCTGGTATTTCAGAATTCAGGAAAATTCTCATCACTGCTTTTGGTCTACTTTAGATTGGAATATATACAGTTATGGTATAGCTTGTGAATTTTTGAAGGCATTCAACCCTTAAAGAGGGAGAGATAGGAGAGAAATTGAAAGAAGAGAAAACTTTTAAAATTCTGATTTAACTCATCCTATAACAAAAGTAATTATAACTCAAACTATCTATATACCATTCCCTCAATTCAGTGACTTCCTAAATAGATGGTAAAGGGGGAGGCTGGGAGAGAGAGAGAATTAACTACTTAATCCTATATTCTTCCAATAGATGGCACTAATTCTTCTAAAGAACATTATCCCACATAGGTTTATATACTTCCATAACTAGAAAAGAGAATACAAAAATCATGTGATTTACATGACTACCTGTACACACATGTACGCACACACACTATCCCATACCATCTCAAGAAATACATAGAAAGAAAGAACTATGGATGAAATATTCTTTACCAAAGCTCTATTTTTATGTCTCATCATCTCATAGAAGATAGATCTTGGGCGATCAAAGGTTCTGTCAATAGAACATAAGCTCTATCTAGTGAGATGCTCCCAAGATTTAGATTACAGGCTTAACATTATACTATATATACAACATATATATATATATATATATATATATATATATATATATATATATATATATATATATATATATATATATATATATATATATATATATATATATATATATATATACATATATATATATATATATTGTCTATTGTCAGAAATCCAGTCTGGCTCACATCACAGACAGGTATATCTCCACTAATCACCACTGAGAGGGGCCGCATCAACTCATGAACCTCAGAGAAGTGAATGAGCTCTTTTGTCAGTAGAGGAAATGTCTGTACTGGTAATACTAAGAAATATTTTGAAGTCAATACATGTCCAACTCTCAAAGGACAAATATAAAGTAAATCTAAAATTCCACTGTATTCAACTCTTTATTTGTTGAATAAACCCAAAGGGAATTAAACAGATAAATTCTACATTATTTTTCAAAGGGCATTGACTGTTTTGCAGGTTCCTGGAAACAATTCTGGTGAATGCTCAAAAGTTAAGAATAAAGTTCTGAATTCAAGTATCACTATGACCAACTCGGGCCACAAGATGGCGCTGGCTGCACTCAGAAGATCAACTGTATGGGTTTTTTGGTTTTGTTTTCCTAAGACAATTTTTACCTTGGGATTTGTTAGTTCCATCCGTGGAATTATAGAAAAGAATGTAAATTTAAAATACTGGGTACAGAGAGAGAAAGGATGCTTGAGAATTGGAGAAGAAATATGTTAAAGCAAAATAAAGAGATGAAGATTTTAGAATCTTTGATATTGCTATGATATCCATCTCTTTCCCCATTTTTTTCTAGATCATAAAATCCATGACCTGAAAGAAATCTGAGGAGTCACCTGATGCAGGGCCTCTGCCTTTGGAGATTGAACACCTAAGCCATCCAAAGTAGGTGGCTGTCTAGCCTCTTTCTGAAGTTCTTCTGAGATGATTGCACAGGTGTTTATTTTTTAATTTCATAAAAACATTATATTTACATATTAAATTGTTAGACATACAATTATTTCCCCATAAAACAGAACAATTTTTTCACACTAAACATATCAATTTCACGTCCTCAGTCACTTGGTCCAGTGCCTTATCGCTAGTCAAGAAACCTTTCAATATCTAGCACAGAACCTTATATATAAGAATTCAAAAAATGTTTGGTGAATTGAACTGAACTGTTCCTTATATCTTAATTGCTTTTACTCTTGTCCAGGATGGAAACAGAAATCTTTTATGGGTACCATACACAAAAGGAACCAAACCTGAAAGGGCTTTTCATCAGTTTCATGTCAGGGACCCATTGGCAGGTGTACTATGTCTATGTGTAAACAATAGCATTATGGTAAAGGGCTTTAAATAACAAAATGTGAAGTTTGTATTGGCTCCTAGAGGCAATAGGGGGAATCACTGAAGCTTCTGCAGGAGAATGACCCAAACCTCTGCTTTAGGAAATCTCACTTCAGCTGTTGTCTGGAGAATAGAGAGGGAAGAGACTGGAAACAAGAAGGCTAATTAGAGGCTATTACCATGGTCCAAGAAAGAGATTGATGAAGGCCTGAATGAGGGTAGTGGTCATATGAGAGGGAGAAGAGGGCAGATGTAAAATACATGAAAGTGAAATTGAAAAGACTTGGTAACTTATTAGATAAATGAAGTGAGGGAGAGTTAGTTGAGAGGCTGAGAACATGGGAGACTGGAAGAATGATGATGCTTTAGAGATAAATAAGGTTAGAAAGAGGCAGGGGTTCTGAACCTGGGTTCCATGAACTTGCTTTTTTTAAAAAAAAATTTATGACTATTTCAGTATAATAGATTCCTATCATAAGGAATGCATTTGGCAAATTTTTTTTACAAAGGGTTTTATGTTTTATAGTGGCATTTGGGTGGGTGATTTTTCATTCTCAAAGAAGACCAAAATGATATCATTTTGTTGCGGTCAAGGTATACTGTGCCCAACTAAGACTGATCATACTGATATGAGCTCAGAAGGATTACCAGATCCAGGACAAATAGTCCATTTGAACATTTAGAGCAGAAATCTCTAAATTTGTGCATTTCACATTTCTTTTGAGATATGGCAATTCTGCTCTACTCATTAAATGTAGCACTTTTTTTTTCTTTTTTTGATACAAGCATAGCATGCTGAATAGTCCTATGCCAGTGTCTCCCATGTCTCACAATTATTACTAAAGTTCTTCAAAGGGAACTTTGGAGTATCCTTGTGTTCTTTTGACCTTCTTGGGAGTATTTGCCCTATGGAAAATGGTCATTTAAGCAAATGTATGTTTGGCCTTCAAACAACATAGCCAAACCATCCGAGCTGTGCTTTCTGTGGTAGAACATGAATGCTTGAGAAGGACCTCAGCTTCAGTCTCCTTATCTTGCCAGGTGACCCTAAGACAATTCAAATGGAAATGATTCAGTATATTTAGGAAACAATTCCTAACAATTAGAGCTGTCCAAAAGTGGAGTGAGGACCTTGGTTCTGCTGGCAGGAAGAAGTGCATTCATGTCCTGCCTCTCATAATTACTGTTACTATGGGCTAGTGACTTGATCTCTCTGAACCTTTTTCCTCATATGTACAATGAGGGGGTTGCTGGTATGGTACAGTAAAAATAAGACTGGCTCTAGAGGCAATCTTAGGCAGAATCAGAGGATGTGAGTTCAAATCCCACCTTAACTAAGTAGGGCCTCTGTTTCTTGATGTGAAATAAGAGGTTTAGACAAGATGTACCAGCGTCGAGACCTTCCAATTCTATATTCATGATTTTATGATCTTTAAAAAATAGTAAATTCCTTGCCTCTTCTTCAAGGATAATGAGGGAGATAAAAGATTTTTAAGCAGACATAACCATTGAGCCAAGACTGTTGGAGAAAATTTTGTTCACGTATGGATTAGAGGTAATAATAATAGCATTAATATTATTCAAATATCTCAACAGCATTATTATCTCCGTTTTGCAAATGAGGAAACATTTAGAAAGACTGTGACTTGCCCATGATCTCACAAAAAGTAAATGACTAAGAAAAGATTGGAATCCCAATCTTTTTTGATTCAAGATCCAATATTCATTCCAGCAGATGAAGTTACTTCCAGACAGCCACTAAGGCCTCCTCCAAGTCTAAAACTTCTATTTTCTGGCTGTTCTGAAAAGTACTTTGGATATATTGGGAGGGAGAGCACCAAATTAAAAAATTAAAACATCACCTTTGTGCAAAGCATTGAGATCAACAAGAGACAAAAAGCATATAAAACAGATTCCTGCCTTCACGAAGATTTAGTAATGGGTCAAGATACAAAGAGATAATATCTAATACTTATAACAGTCCTCAAGGTTTGCCAGAGTAGTAAGACATGGTAAATAGAGATCTGGCCTTAGAGTCAGGAAAAACCTGCTTAGATTCTGTCTGTAACATATACTGCCTATGTCAATCCGGGCAAATTATTCAATCTCTCAGCATCTGTAGTCACAAATCAGGATTGGTAAAGTGAATTTTCAAAATTACAAGGAATTCTAGTCATCCTGAAATCAAGAATCTTGATCCAGAAAGAGGTTTGTATAATACATATAAATAATATGTGTATATATATATATATATATATATGTAATATAAGCTTAAAGGAGATATCAAAATATTATGTCTAGTCTGAGAAGAAACCATAACCTTCATGACTTCATAACATTCATGATTTCATGAATGAAAAATAGTGAATTACACTTTAAAGGATGGTAGGCATTCAAAAGGCTGAAAATGGAGAGAAAACATTCAAGGCAAATGGAAGAGAGGCAGTTGTAGTGCAGGGTAAGGGGAAAAGAATAGTCCAGTATGACTGGAACATATCTTGATACCAAGTAAAGATGGTTAAAATTTGGTAGGCATGAGAAGAACTTGGGGAGATGGTGGAATGGGTCAAAAAATTCTAAGCTCTCCAAATTTCCCCAAGAAGCAAGCCCTTGGGGTGAATGAAGAATAGTAAAAATAAATAAGAGTTGGGCAGAATAGTGGTCCTCCTGGAAGAAGATCTTAAAAAACACCCCAGAATGGAGGTTTGGTCAGTGTGAAATATAAACCCCTCTAGGCTAGTTCCTTTGAAACAGAAAGGGGCAAGCCCGAGGGCTAGCTGATTTGGGAGGTAGCCCTTGACTCAGCCACAGGAACTTTCATCTCCAGGACTTAGGCATCTAGGTAGGGGAAGATTGAGGCAACCTCGGCTAATAAGGGACTCGAGGCCCAGATACGCTATGCAGACACAAGCCTTGGCAAGGAGGAATCACCACATATCCCCTGAGAGTAGAAGTGGTAGGACAGTAGCACTGCTGGCTATGGGCACTTACAATAAAGCCTGGTAGTTCCAAGCCAAAGGGAAGAACTAAAGGAGGACCTGAGACCAGGGGCACTATTTCCCCCATCACAGTACTAGAGATGATTAAGTTGCTATACAAAAAAATAAGAACAGGAAAAGAAGTTAACCATAGAAAATTACTATGGGAATAGAGAAGATTAGAGTTAATGAAGCAAAAAAACCAAACAAACAAAAAACAAAACAAAACAAAACAAAACAAAAATCAAAACCTTCTCCTACTCCAAAGAGTAACATCAAATGGTCACTTGACCAAAAAGAATTCATAGAACTCAAAAAAGACTTCAGTGGCAGAAACTAGGCATGGATCTACATTTAACACCACATACTAAGATAAGATCAAAATGGGTCCAAGATTTAGGCATAAAGAATGAAATCATAAATAAATTAGAGGAACAGAGGATAGTCTACCTCTCAGACTTGTGGAGGAGGAAGGAATTTATGACCAAAGGAGAACTAGAGACCATTATTGATCACAAAATAGAAAATTTTGATTACACCAAATTAAAAAGTTTCTGCACAAACAAAACTAATGCAAACAAGATTAGAAGGGAAGTAACAAATTGGGAAAACATTTTTATAGTTAAAGGTTCTGATAAAGGCTTCATCTCCAAAATATACAGAGAATTGACTTTAATTTACAAGAAATCAAGCCATTCTACAATTGATAAATGGTCAAAGGATATGAACAGACAATTTTCAGATGATGAAATTAAAACTATTTCCACTCATATGAAAGAGTGTTCCAAATCACTATTGATCATAGAAATGAAAATTAAGACAACTCTGAGATATCATTACACACCTGTCAGATTGGCTAAGATGACAGAAACAAATAATGATGAATGTTAGAAGGGCTGTGGGAAAACTGGGACACTGATGCATTGTTGGTAGAGTTGTGAAAGAATCCAACCATTCTGGAGAGCAATCTGGAATTATGCCCCCAAAGTTATCAAACTGTGCATACCCTTTGATCCAGCAGTGCTACCACTGGGATCATATTCCAAGGAAGTACTAAACAAGGGAAAGGGACCTGTATGTGCCAAAATGTTTATGGCAACCCTTTTCATAGTGGCTAGAAACTGGAAGATGAATGGATGTCCATCAATTGGAGAATGGTTGGGTAAATTATGGTATATGAATGTTATGGAATATTATTGTTCTGTAAGAAATGACCAACAGGAAGAATACAGAGAGGCTTGGAGAGACTTACATCAACTGATGCTGAGTGAAACGAGCAGAACTAGGAGATCATTATACACTTCAACAATGATACTGTATGAGGATGTATTCTGATGGAAGTGGATATCTTCAACATAGAGAAGAGCTAATCCAATTCCATTTGATCAATGATGGACAGAATCAGCTACATCCAGAAAAGGAACACTGGGAAATGAGTGTAAACTGTGAGCATTTTTGTTTGTTTGATTTTTTGTTTTTCTTCCCAGATTATTTTTACCTTCTGAATACAATTCTTCCTTTGCAACAACAACAACAAAATTCGGTTCTGCACATATATATTGTACCTAGGATATACTATAAGATATTTACTATGTATGGTAATGCCTGCCACCTAGGGGAGGGGGTAGAGGGAAGGAAGGGAAAAATTCAGAACAGAAGGGAGTACAAGAGATGTTGTTAAAAAAAAAAATTACCTATGCATATGTAACTGTCAAAAAAAAGTTATAATTATAAAAATAAATAAAAATAAATAAATAAATAAATAGATAGATAGATAGATAGATAGATAGATAGATAAATAAATAAATAAAAGGGAAAAGAAAGACTTCAAAAATCAAATGAAAGATATTGAGGGGAAAAAAAAAATTTTTAAACTTAGAACAATCCAAGAAAATTATAAAAAAAAAGTCAACCAACCAGACAAGGAGATCTGGGATCTTAAGGAAGAAAATTACTCCTTGAAAATTAGAACTGGGCAAGGAGAAGTCAGCAAAATTATAAGAGACCAAGAAAAAGTAAAAACCAAATATTAATAATGACAAAATAGAAGAGAATGTGAGACATCTCATAATAAAAGTAACTAATCTGGAGAATAATTCAAGAGGAAGAAACAGAATAATCAAACTACCTGAAAGCTATAATGAAAAAAAAAATCTTAATGCAAAAAATTATTAAATAAAATTGTTCTGAAGTGATAAGGGAAAAGTAGAAATAGAAAAAAATCCACCAATCAACCATCTAAAAGAGATCCTATGAGGAAAACCTACAGGAACATCATAGCTAAATTCTAAAACCTCCAGATCAAGAAGAAAATACTATAAGCAGCAAGAAATAAATGATTTAAATTGACAGAGCCACAATTGGAATCACACAAGACCTACCAGGGACTACACTAAAATATTTTATTCAATGAATTTCCAGACTACCAGGATTTTATTGAAAAAAGTTCTGAACTTAATAGAAAATTTGATATATGAGATTCAAGAGAAATGGAAGGAAAATATTAATATTAATTACAAAGGATTTAGTAAAGAGAAATTATTTTATGGATAGAAATGCAAACCATTTGTCTAAGATTGTCAATAATTGGGTAGTTTGAAAGAGAAATTGGGATAGAGCTCAGTATGATGTGATTCTTAAAAGCAAAACCATGGAAAGAAAGGCAAAAAGAATAATATTCTTCTACAATGAGCTTTGAGAGGAAGAACTGACAGAGGAATTGGGTGGGGGAAGAGAGCAGGTAGTTCTCGAACCCAACTCTCTTTGCAAATGAGTTAAAGAAGGAACAAAACATACATATATACATACACACACACACACACACACACACACATATGTGTGTGTGTGTGTGTGTATAAAATCTTCTAAATTCAGAAAAGAATAAGAGGGCAAGGGATTAGGGAAGGGGAGAAGAGAACAAAGGAGATATTTTTAAGAGGGAATTCTACTCATATTAAATATGGTTAAAGAGAGAACAACATATATATTTGGAAGGGAATAAAAGTCTAAAAGTCTTTTAAACTTATAAAGAAATAAGGCAGTGAGGGAATAGGATGGGAATGATATAAAAAGAATGGGAGGGATAAGGGAAGGATTCTTAGAAGGGAGTAGAGTAAGTAATAGGAGGGTAGAAGTAAGGTAGAGAAGACAGGAGGGACAAGAAATAAGAGATATACACAAACATAAAATAAAGATCAGAAGGAGAATTTATTTTGTAACCAAAAAAAAAAGGCAGGGTAGTATTTATGACCTCAAAGTTAAAGCTGAAATAATAGTTTTAATCAAAAGAGAAAAAAAGGAAACTATACTATATGTCAGCCATATTAATCAGTATTGTTTTTAGATTATTTAAAATAACTAGACAGTATATGATTGGAATATTAATGTGGTGTAGGAAATCATGAGCTGGTGAAGTTAGAAAAATATGGAAAGACTTGAACTTATGAAGGAAGATATCTACCTTCAGAGAAAAAGAGAACTAACAAGCACAGTACAGTCTTATATAAATGCATATGAATGTATATGTGTATATATGTGTGATTATAGATACCTATGTATATGTATGTGTATACATGTTTGTGTGCATATGTGTATATATATGTTATGTATGTGTGTCCAAACTTAATTGTAGCCTTTTTGGATAGTGGGGAAGAAAGGAAGATAAAGAACAAATTAAAAAGTGCACAGCAGAGAACAAAAGAAAGCTTACAAGAAAAAAAAAATATGGACAGCAATAAATACAATGTATTTATTATATAGTCTTTCCTAAAATGGAAATCAATTGCTTTTTATTTTAAATCCTCTTTTATGTTCTGTTATGCATATGGCAATGTTTTCATATTTTCTATTTAAGTTTGAATAAAATAAGTTTGAAAAAAAATTAGGTTTTAAAAAACCAGTGAAATTTTTGAGCAGAGGAAAAAAATGGTCAGAACAATTTTTGTTGTCGTTGTTGTTCATATTATTCAGTTATGTCTGATTCTTTGTCACCCCCATCATCATACCTAATGTCCATTGCTTCCATGACACTACCTATCTCATCTTTAGCTGTGCTCTTCTTTTGCCTCCAATATTTGACGACAAGAGAGTCTTTTTCAATGAATTCTGTAGTTTAATTATGTGGCCAAAGTATTAAGTAGGGTTTATGTTTCCACATATGAAACAGTTTGTCCCTGTTGAGTCCCTTAAAATTAATCTTTGATGTTGGCTTTTATATGTTAAATTTTCTATTGAGTTCAGGTATAGTTGAGGCAAAATCCTGAAAACCTGAAAGTTTGTTGAATGCCCGTGTGTTTTCATACAATATTATGCTTAGTTTTGTTGGATATGATATTTTTTTGGCCACAAGCCTAGTTCTTTTGATTGTCAATATACACTATTGTAATACCTGTGGTCTTTTATTATAGCTGCTCATAAATCATGTACAATTCTAATTGTAGTTATAGCATATTTGAATTTCTTCTGTTTCTTATGGTTTTCTCTTTGATGTAGGGATTTCAAAATTTAGAAATCATGTTCCTATGTGTTTTCCAAGGAAGAATCTCTTTGAGGTGGTGATCAACGGATTTTTTTTTCTATTTCTATTTTTCCTTCATATTCTATTACATTCAGACAATTTTTTTGATTATTTTTTGTATCATTGTGTTAAGTTTCTTTTATTGGTCATAACTTTCAGGTAGTTATGTTTTTTTTTCCTTATTCTTATGTATTCTCTTCTTGATCTGTTCTCCAGATCTGTTTTTCTTGTTTCACATTTCTCTCTATGCTTTTACTCTATGATTTGTTTTATTTCTTGGTCTCAGTCTCAATGAATTCCTCTTGCCCAATTCTAATTTTCAAAAAATTATTTCCTTCTTTAAGATTCTAGATGAGGATGTATTCTGATGGAAGTGAATATCTTCAACAAAAAGAAGAAAAAAAATTCAGTTCCAATTGATCAATGATGGACAGATCAGCTACGCCCAGAGAAGGAACATTGGGAAATAAGTGTTAAACTGTTTGTATTTTTGTTTTTCTTCCCAAGTTATTTTTGCCTTCTGAATCCAATCCTGTGCAACAAGAAATTTCTGTTCTGCACACATATATTGTATCTAGGATATACTATAACATATTTAACATGTATGGGACTGCATGCCATCTAGGGGAAGGGGTGGAGGGAAAGAGGGGAAAATTTGGGACAGAAATGAGTGCAAGGGATAATGTTGTAAAAAATTACCCATACATATGTACTATAAAAAAAAAGTTATAATTATAATTTAATTCTTAAAAATAATATTTAAGAAAGTTTCAAAAAAAAAGATTCTGGAGCTCCTTTTCTAATTGGTTGACTGATTTTCATAATCTTGTTTTTTGTGAATTTTTTTTCTAGTTTTTCCTCAATCTCTCCCATTTAGTTTTTAAAGTGTTTTTTTGTTTGTTTGTTTGTTTGTTTTTTGGAGTTCTTCTATAAATTCTTTCTGGGCAGATAGTCTTCCTCTGCATATGAATCCCAGTCTTCCCTATTCTTATAGTAAACTTTCTGTGGTTGGATTCTTTCTCTTTTTCTGCTTTTTTAAAAAAATGAAAACTTATTAGTGTAAGTACCTCTAAACCTGGGGGGAAGGGAGGAATGGTGCCTCCGACTTCACTGCAGCTCTTCTCCCTGACCTGGAACCCCAAACCAAGAACTGCACCCTTCTACACCTGCCCACAGCCAGCAGCATCCCTACGCCACTGCTTCTGCACTCACAAGTGGGCTGGTTCTTTCCCAGCCAAGTCTCTGCAACATAGCTGGAGCTGGCATTCTTTCTCAGGGAAAGTTCCCTCAGTCTTCCTAACATCAGACCCCTGACATCCCAAGCTATCTAGAAGGTGAAAGTTCCTGTGGTTTAGGCTAAGGCTACCTCTAAACTCAGGTAGCTCCAGGGCTCTCTACTTGCAGATTCTGTGGAGCTAATCTAGATGTATTTGCATTTCACACTGGTTAAAGCTCTTTCCTGGGGTCTTCTTGAGTTGTCCCAGGAGGATTCCAGCTTTGTCCCAAGTCTTGTTTTTACTAGTCTATGTTCTTACATAAGGGATATCTGGAAAGCTTGGAATTTTCTGACCTTCTCTGCCATTTTGCCAAAATCTTCTGGGTTTTGATTTTTTTTTTCTTTTAAGTTTTACTCAAGCCCAGGTTTTACACTCTCCTTTTATTTTCTCCCACTTTTTTTCACCCTCAACAAAAGGCTCCCTGATTATTCTTCCCTTTCTGCCATCAGAATGTTATTGCCTGCATTATTTGAGATATTTGATATTTCTCCCAGAAACCTTAATTCTGCCTTTTGATTCATCTAGCCAGGAATTTCAAATGAGGGTGCTGTACTCTACATATAAATTGAATACAGCCTTGTAATTCTCCTTTCCCAATATTAAACCAAATAGTTATCCTATGATTTGTCCTATTATTTCTTGACCTACATATAGGTTCCTTAGGAGACAAGTGAGATGATCTCTCCTACCTTCATCTCTTTGAAGATTCGCCACATTTTGCTGTGATCTACACAATCTAGGGTCTTAGAGGCAGAAGTAGATGGCTTTTTTTTTTTTTTTCTAAAATTCCCTTGCTTTCTCCATAATTCAGAAATGTTGGCAATTTGGCCTCCAGTTATTCCGACTTTTCAAAAAACAGTCTGTTCTCTGATAATTCTGTTTACATATTGCTGAAACCTAGTTTTCTGAGTCTTAAGCATAACCTTGCTTGTATGCAAAATGATTGCAATTGTTCAGCAATTTGAATATTCTTTGACATTGTCCTTGTTTGGGATTGGAATACAAACTGATCTTTTACAACCCAGTGGCCTTTGTGTATTCCAAATTTGCTGGTTTATTGAGTGCAGCACTTTAACAGCATCAGTTTTTAGGATTTTAAATAGCTCAACTGGAGAATGAAATCAGTGGGCTTTAGAAAGCATTGCTAATAATAACGCTAATGGAGGTGACAGAATTCCAACAAACTATCTTTAAGGAAGATTATACTGGCCATAATGAAAAGATGGTTCTAGAAGGCAGCCAAAGTGGAAGCTGTTAAAAGGTTGTTGTAATAATACAAATAGATAGTAATGGGAGCAGTATCACTTTTTTGCTATTTAAGGACTTTACAATGCTTATCTATAAGGAATGTTTGGACATGAACCCAATACTGTAGCTTCTTTAACAAACTTGGTCAAAAAATGCAGCAATTGAAGTACAACTAGGACCATTTCTAAACAAAACACTTCTTCATATTTACTGAGATAATTGCCCAAATAGTGCACAAAAGCAGAAAAAAGAAATCCCTATGCAAGGCATCCCTTAAAGGATAGAGTTGCTTTTAAAATCATTACAAAACAAAATAAACTAAAAAATGGTAGACCAGTGTCTTCATGATACAGAACAACACGTTGAAAATTATTCATTTGACTGCCTTCAGCAATATATCTCTCATTCAGAGCTTCAGAAAACAGGAAAAATGAAAAAATAAGAAAGTAAAAAAAAAAATTACCATTTACTTCAAGGTTTGGCACTTCTTTTTTTCCCAAAGGTTCTCCTCTTTTAAAGCCTCAGCATAATTTGAAAATTATTTTGGAAAAGATAAATTTCACTAATATATGAAACTATAAGGAATTTAGTATACAAAATAGTGGCATATTTATGAACTTTTGGAATGTAGCTCAGTCAAAATGTAAAACAAAACTTTAAAATATATCTGTTTAAAAGCTTCAGATCAGGATGTTAATAATAAATAGTACATTCCCCCCATTTTATTTTTTCCCCTTTTCTCTTTTTTTTCCTTTTAAATAATAGCTTTTCATTTTCAAAATACACACAAATACAGCTTTCAACACTTAACCCTACAAAACCCTGTACTCCAAATTCTTCTCCCTTCCTTCCTTCACCTCCTCCTCCAGACAAGCAATGCAATACATGCCAAATGTCTTTACTCATACCTCCACACACTCTGCACAAGAAAAACTAGACCAAAAAGGAAAAAAATTGAGAAAAAAAAAAACAAGCAAGCAAATAACAAAAAAAGGCTCACTCACACTCATTCCTCACAGTCCTTCTATTGAATGAAGATGGCTCTCTCCACTACAAGTCCACCACAACTGGCCTGAATCACCTCATTGTTGAGAAGAGCCACGTCCATCAGAATTGATCATCATCTAATCTTGCTGTTGCTGTGTACAATGATCTCTTAGTTCTATTTCATTTAACATCAGTAAGTCTCTCCAGACCTCTCTGAAATCATCGTTTCTTATAGAACAATATAACATTCATATACCATAACTTATTCAGCCATTCTCCAATTGATGGGCATCCACTCAGTTTCCAGTTTCTTGCCACTACAACAAGGACTACCACAAACATTTTTGCACATGTCAGTCCCTTTCCCTCCTTTAAGATTTCTTTTAGATATAAGCCCAATAGAAATACTGCTGGATCAAAAGGTATGCCCAGTTTTTATAACCCTTTGGGCATAATTCCAAATTGCTCTCCAGAATGGTTGGATTTGTTCAACAGTGTATTAGTGTTCCAGCTTTCTCACATCTCCTACAACATTCATCTTTATTTTCTCCTGTCTTCTTAGCCAATCTGACAGATGTGTAGTGGTACCTGAGTGTTGTCTTAATTTGCATTTCTCTGATCAATAGTGATTTGGAGCACCTTTTCATATGACTAGAAATGGTTTCAATTCCTTCATCTGAAAATTGTCTGTTCATAGCCTTTTGATGGGGGTTGATGTCCCTTTAAGATTCCTTTCTAATTGCCCAACCATGGCTGACCTTGATTCATAAATCCTGGTCAAAGCACCCTTTGAATATCCGGGCCCAGCCCCACTATCTGCTCAGCTTCCCCCAGCCCTCACCTGATCTGAGCTAACTGAAAAGCCCACCAAGAACTTGGAACTGTCTACAATCTTTTGGGTATAAAAGAGGTGAGTCGGAACTCCCTATTTGCAGGAGTCCTCCCAGCCAACACATGGTATCCTTCCAACCATGTAAGGGTTCCTGCCCGCCCAGCAGCCACCTCTGGTGCTGGCGTCTTTCTAACTGAGCTTTATTTCCAAATTCCTACAATAAACCTTTTATCAATCTAGATTTTTGGGCCTGTAAATTCATTTACAAGGGGACACTGCGCCTCATGGGATTATCTGTGCACCGAGAAATGGGGTTCCCCCTTTCCTTTCCCTCATTACTTTGACCATTTGTTAATTGGAAAATGGCTTGAATTCTTATAAATTTGAGTCAATTCTCTATATATTAATGAGGCCTTTATCAGAAACCTTGAATATAGAAATATTCCCCCAGTTTATTGCTTCCCTTCTAATCTTGTCTACATGTTTTGTTTGTACAAAAACTTTTTAACTTAATATAATCAAAATTACCTATTTTGTGTTCTATAATGAACTCCAGTTATTCTTTGGCCATACACTCCTTCCTTCTCCACAGATCTGAGAGGTAAATTATTCTTTGTTCTTCTGATTTGCTTATATCTTTATGTCTAAATCATGAACCCATTTCAACCTTATCTTGGGATACAGTGTTAGGTGTAGGTCAATCCCTAGTTTCTGCCACACTGGTTTGCAATTTTCCCACCATTTTTGTCAAAAAAAAAAAAAAAAAAAAATTTATCCCAAAATCTGGGATTTTGGGGTTTGTCAAACATTAGATTACTATAGTCATTTGACTATTTTGTCCTGTGAACCTAAACTAGTCCACTGATAGACTATTCTATTTCTTACCCAACACCAAATGGTTTTCATGACCACTGCTTTATAATATAGTTCTAGATCTGGCACATCTAGGCCACCTTCACATTTGTATTTTTTTTTTTTTTTCACTAATTCCCTTGAAATTCTAGACCTTTTGTTCTTTTAATGAACTTTATTATTTTTTCTAGATCTGTAAAATAATTTCTTTGGAATTTGATTAGTATGGCACTAAATAAGGAGAGTTAGATAGTATTGTCATTTTTGTTATATTTGCTTGGCCTACTGTAAAGGGCTGAAACTCTGAGCTGATGTACTGGAATCAGACAACTGAGCACTTAAGGCTAATTACCATTTGGATAATACTCTATTAGCATATGCTTAGAAA
This sequence comes from Sminthopsis crassicaudata, assembly GCF_048593235.1. Classification (NCBI taxonomy): domain Eukaryota; kingdom Metazoa; phylum Chordata; class Mammalia; order Dasyuromorphia; family Dasyuridae; genus Sminthopsis; species Sminthopsis crassicaudata. The sequence goes on along the minus strand of NC_133618.1, from coordinate 485,738,651 downwards.
ATGGCCCTTCCCACTATTCTGTGCTGATTCCATCTTTTGGTGTATACAGAGAATTGTAGGAGGGATTAGGGGATGGATTAAGACAAGCCAGAGTCACTTTGGTGGTAGACGAGAAGGGAAGTCCTGGAGATCCTGAGTCCATCCAATTCACTTCTACCCATAGACCAAGGACTTTTGATTATCCTGACTCTGGCTGATTCTAAGGCATTCTGGGTGCTAACTCACAGCCTACCCACAAGTACTTGACATTTTTCCAATTGATTACATCTTTGTGTGGAAAATGTTTTGTAGTTGTGTTCATATAGTTCCTGACTTTGTCTTGGCAGATAAGATTCCCAAATATTTTATATTATCAAGTTATTTTAAATGGAATTTCTCTTTGTATCTCTTGCTACTAGACATTGTTGGTATTATATACAAATGATGATTTATGTGCATTTATTTTGTATCATGCAACTTTGCTCTAAATTGTTTGTGAATTGTGAATTGTTTCTAGTAGTTTTTTTATTTGATTCTTTAGGGTTCTCACAGTATACCATCATATCATCTTCAAACATTTGGTTTTCTCATACCTAATTCCTTTAATCTTTTTCTCTTCTCTTGTTCCCAAAGCTAACATTTCTAATACAATATTGAATAGTAATTGTGATAGTGGGCAACCTTGTTTCACCCCTGATTTTATTGGGAATGGTTCTAATTTGTCCTCATTACATATGATGCTTGCTGATAGTTTTAAGTAGATGATACTGATCATTTTAAGGAAAACTATTGATTCCTATACACTCGTGTTTTTAATAGGAATGGGTGTTGGATTTTATCAAATGTTTTTTTCTGCATCGGAGATAATCACATGATTTTTATTAGTCTGGTTATTAATATAGTTAATTATGCTAATAGTTTTTTTTTATATTGAACCAGCCCTACATTCCTGGTATAAATCCTATTTGGTCATGGTATATTATCCTGGGAATGACTTTCTGTAATCTCTTTGCTAATATTTAGGACTTTTATATCAATATTCATTAGGGTAATTGGTCTTAATTTTCATTCTCTGTTTTCACCATACCTGGCTTAGGCATCAGTACCATGTCTGTGTCATAAGAGGAATTTGATAGGACTCCTTTCCTGATTTTTTCAAATAATTTGCATAATATTGGAATTCTTAAAATATTTAGTATAATTCCTATGTAAATCCATCCAGCTGAGAGATTTTTCTCTTAGGGAGTTGATTTTTTTCCAAAATGGGACTAAGTAATTTGTTTCTTCCTCTGTTAATCTGGGCAATCTACATTTTTGTAAATATTCATCTATTTCACTTAGGTTATAAGATTTGTTGACATACAGTTGAGCAAAATAAGCCTTAATTATTGCTCTGATTTCCTGTTCATTAGTGGAAGGTTCACCTTTTCATTTTTGATACTAGAAATTTGATTTTCTTCTTTTTAGTTTCCAATTGATTTTTGGTCTTTTTTCCCCTGGCTTCATAATGCATGTAATTTTTATTCCATCATGATCTGAAACAAATGCATTTATTATTTCTGCCTTTCTGGTTTTTATGCCCTATAACATAGTCAATTTTTGTATAGTTCCATATACTATTGAAAAACAAAAAACAACAACAAAAAAAAAGTGTCCATTCAATTTTCTCCACGGTCTATCATATCAAACTTTTCTAGCATTCTATTTTACCTCCTTATTTATTTTTATGGTTTGATTTATCTAGTTCTGAGAGAGCAAGTTGAAATTCTCCACAAATATAGTTTTGCTGTCTAATTCTTCTTGCAGCTCTCAACTTTTCCTCTAAGAATCTGGATGCTATACAACTTGGTACATATATGTTTTGTATTGATATTACTTCATTATCTGTGGTACCTTTAAGTAGGATGTAGTTTCCTTCCTTATCTATTTTAATTAGACCTAATTTTGCTTTTGCTTGATCTGAGATCAAGATTACTACCCCTGCTTTTTTACTTCATCTGAAGCATAACAGATTCTATTCCAGCCTTTTACTTTTACTCTAACTATATCATTCTGCTTTAAATGTGTTTCTTGGAATCTTGACTTGTGGCCAAGATGGCTGCATGGAGGCAGACAGCTGCTTGAGCTCCACATTTTCTCTCAGGACTTACTTCATGACAAGCCTCGGAGTTAATGCTTGACCGGAAAAGAAACCCACAAATAATCACCAACAGAAGACATCCTTGAAATTCGCCAGAGAAGGTCTGTGTTTGCTCTGGGGAGGGTCGAACAGACTGGGCGCAGACTGAGGGCAGGAAGCAAGAGCAAGACAAGCAGCTCACACAGCTCAGACTTGAGGGGGGAGGGGTACGATCTCTTCCGTTTCTGAGAAAAGACTTTTACCCCAGTTTGGATACTCCGTCTTGGCAGCAAGCCAGGAGCAGCGGGAGAGGGTGTAAACACCAGAGGTGAAGAATAAAACCCCGGAAAGCTAGTGTCTCTCTGGACCAGGCCACCCCCACCCCCACCCGGAGTGACTCAGCACGTTCTCAGAGCCTCAGAGCGCAGACGCAGCACAGCCATTGCTGTCCTGTTAGTGCCTCGCTGCTGTCTCCCACAGTCTGTAGAGGAAGCCCACTGAAACCATCCAGCCCCCCCCCCCAAAAAAAAAAAAAACAGACCAATTGTTTCTCTTGTCAATTTGTTTTCTTTGATTCCCACTCTGACAAAATGAACAAAAAATTCAAAAAGGCTCTTAACCAATAACAGCTTCTGTATGGAGAGAGACCAGACTTCAAATACTGAGGATACTAAAAGCAGATTGTCTCCAGAGGAATCCCCTAAGGGGGATATGAGCTGCTCCTCAATACAAAAGAATCTCATAGAGGAAATCAAAAAGGCTCTCACAAGAGAGCTAGAAGAGAAATGGGAAAAGGAAAGGAAAGCTTGGTAAGAGAGCCTGGAGAAGTCATTCCACGCATTTAAAGACAGAATAGATAAAGAAAACAAATCATTGAGAAATAAAATTAGTGAGCTGGAAAAAGAAAACAGCTCTCTAAAAAATAAAATGGATGAAATGGGAAAAAATTCCATAGAAGAAAAAAACTCACTTAAAAACTCAATAGGACAATTAGAAAAAGATATTTTAAAAAGTGAGTGAAAATTAGACTTGAACAAGTAGAAATGAATGACTTAAGGAGAAACCAAGAAGTAGTCAAGCAAAACCAGAAAAATGAAACAATTGAAAAGAATGTCAAGTACCTTATTGGAAAGACAACAGACCTGGAAAACAGATCCAGGAGAGACAATATGAGAATAATAGGACTCCCTGAAAAATGTGAGGAAAAAAAGAGCCTGGACACTATTTTACAGGAAATTATCAAAGAGAACTGCCCAGACGTTTTGGAAACAGAGGGTAAAATAGACATTGAAAAAATTCATCGATCACCTACTGAAAGGGACCCTAAAATAAAAACGCCAAGAAATATAGTGGCCAAGTTCAAGAACCATCAGATGAAGGAAAAAATACTGGAAGCTGCTAGAAAAAAGCAATTCAGATATGGAGGACCCACAATAAGGATAACCCAGGATCTAGCAGTGTCCACATTAAAAGAATGAAGGGCCTGGAATATGATATTCTGAAAGGCTAAGGAACTTGGTATGCAGCCAAGAATAACTTACCCAGCAAAAATGAGCATCGTTTTCCAGGGAAGAAGATGGATATTTAACAAAATAAATGAATTCCATCTATTCTTGATGAAAAAATCAGATCTACACAAAATGTTTGATCTTCAAATGCAGAACTCAAAAGATTTTTAAAAAGATAAAAAGAAATCTTGAGAACTATATTTCTGCCATAAAGATATGTAAAGAACACATGTATAATTTGTCCTAGAAATTAGAGGTGGAAAGGAAATTATATCATAAAAAAGGGTAAAATGGTGGTACTACATCTCATGAAGAGGCAAAGGTAACCTATTATATCTGAGAGAAAGAAAGGAGGGAGATGAACATAGTGTGTATCAATAGACATATTTGATTTATGGTGAAACTTCTTCCACTTCATTGAAAAGTGAGAGGGAAGGAGTAAGCTAAGAGGAAGGCAATACAGAAATTGTGAGAAAAAGGGGTAAAACAGGAAGAGGAACTTTAAGGTGGGGGAGGGATACTAAAAAGGGAGGGCTGTGAAAATCAAGTGGTGTTCACAAGTTTAATACTGGGTAGGGGGGTAAGAGGGAAGGAAAGGAGAAAAGCATAAGCAGGGGTTAACAGGATGGCAAGCAATATAGAATTAGTCATTCTAACCATAAATGTGAATGGGGTAAACTCCCTCATAAAGAGGGAGTTAGCAGTTAGCAGACTGGATTAAAAGTCAGAATCCTATTATCTGTTGTTTACAGGAAACACACCTAAAACAGGGTGATACATTCAAACTAAAAGTAAAAGGCTGGAACAGAATCTACTATGCTTCAAATGAAGCCAAAAAAGCAGGGGTAGCTATCCTCATCTCAGATCAAGCAAAAACAAAAATTGATCTAATTAAAAGAGATAAGAAAGGGCATTATATCCTGCTAAACGGTAGCATAGATAATGAAGCAGTATCAATATTAAACATATACACACCAAGTGGTACAGCATCTAAATTCTTAAAAGAGAAATTAAGAGAGCTGCAAAAAGAAATAAAACAGCAAAACTATACTAGTGGAAGATCTCAACCTTGCACTCCCAGAATTAGATAAATCAAGCTATAAAATAAATAAGAAAGAAGTCAAAGAGGTAAATAGAATACTAGAAAAGTTTGATATGATAGATCTTTGGCGAAAGCTAAATGGAGTCAGAAAGGAGTGCACTTTCTTCTCAGCAGTTCATGGAACCTATACAAAAATTGATCATTTACTAGGACATAAAAACCCCAAAATCAAATGCAGTAAGGCAGAAATAGTAAATGCATCCTTTTCAGACCACAATGCAATGAAAATTACATTTAATAAAAAGCCAGGGGAAAATAGACCAAAAAATAATTGGAAACTAAATAATCTTATACTAAAGAATGATTGGGTAAAACAGCAAATCATAGACATAATTAATAACTTCACCCAAGAGAATGACAATAATGAGACATCATACCAAAATGTGTGGGATACAGCCAAAGCAGTAATAAGGGGAAGTTTTATATCTCTAGAGACCTACTTGCATAAAATAGAGAAAGAGAAGGTCAACGAATTGGGCTTACAACTAAAAATGCTAGAAAAGGAACAAATTAAAAACCCCTAGACAAACACGAAACTTGAAATTCTAAAAATAAAAGGTGAGATTAATAAAATTGAAAGTAAAAAAACTATTGAATTAATTAATAAAACTAAGAGTTGGTTCTATGAAAAAACCACAAAATAGACAAATCCTTAGTAAATCTGATTTAAAAAAGGAAAGAGGAAAAGCAAATTGTTAGTCTTAATAATGAAAAGGGAGAACTCACCACTAATGAAGAGGAAATTAGAACAATAGTTAGGAGCTACTTTGCTCAACTTTATGCCAATAAATTCGATAACTTAAATGAAATGGAAGAATACCTTCAAAAATATAGTTTACCCAGATTAACAGAGGAAAAAGTAAATAGTCTAAATAGTCCCATCTCAGAAAAAGAAATAGAACAAGCTATTAACCAATTCCCTAAGAAAAAATCCCCAGGACCAGATGGATTTACATGTGAATTCTACCAAACATTTAAAGAACAACTAACACCAATGCTATGTAAACTATTTGAAAAAAATAGGGATTGAAGGAGTCCTACCAAATTCCTTTTATGATATAGACATGGTACTGATACCTAAACCAGGTAAGCTGAAAACTGAGAAAGAAAACTATAGACCAATCTCTCTAATGAATATTGATGCTAAAATCTTAAATAAGATATTAGCAAAAAGACTTCAGAAAATCATCCCCAGTATAATACACTATGATCAAGTAGGATTTATACCAGGAATGCAGGGCTGGTTCAATATTAGGAAAACTATTAGTACAATTGACCATATTAATAATCAAACTAATAAAAACAGTATGATCATCTCAATAGATGCAGAAAAAGCATTTGATAAAATCCAACATCCATTCCTACTAAAAATTCTTGAGAGTATATGAATAAATGGACTATTCCTTAAAAAATTAAGGAGCATATATTTAAAACAGTCAGTAAACATCATATGTAATGGCGATAAACTGGAACCTTTTCCAGTAAGATCAGGAGTGAAACAAGGTTGCCCATTATCACCATTACTATTCAATATTGTACTAGAAATGCTAGCCTTGGCAATAAGAGCCGAGAAAGAGATTCAAGGAATTAGAGTAGGAAATGAGGAAATTATCACTCTTTGCAGATGACATGATGGTATACTTAGAGAACCCCAAAGACTCTACTAAAAAGCTATTAGAAATAATTCAGAACTTTAGCAAAGTTGCAGGATACAAAATAAATCCACATAAATCCTCAGCATTTTTATACATTACCAACACAATCCAACAGCAAGAGATACAAAGAGAAATTCCATTCAAATAACAGTCGATAGCATAAAATATTTGGGAATATATCTACCAAAGGAAAGTCAGGAATTATATGAGCAAAATTGTGAAACACTTGCCACAAAAATAAAGTCAGATTTAAATAATTGGAAAGACATTGAGTGCTCTTGGATAGGCCGAGCGAATATAATCAAGATGACAATACTCCCTAATCTATTTATTTAGTGCTATACCAATCAGACTCCCAAGAAACTATTTTAATGACCTAGAAAAAATAACAACAGAATTCATATGGAACAACAAAAGATCGAGAATTTCAAGGGAAGTAATGAAAAAAAAAATTAAATAAAGGTGGTCTAGCTGTACCTGATCTAGAACTATATTATAAAGCAATAGTCACCAAAACCATTTGGTATTGGCTAAGAAATAGACTAGTTGATCAGTGGAATAGGTTAGGTTCACAGGACAAGATAGTGAATAAAAATAGCAATCTAGTGTTTGACAAACCCAAAGATCCCAACTTTTGGGATAAGAATTCATTATTTGACAAAAACTGCTAGGAAAACTGGAAATTAGTATGGCAGAAACTAGGCATGGACCCACATTTAACACCACATACTAAGAGAAGATCAAAATGGGTCCATGATTTAGGCATAAAGAATGAGATCATAAATAAATTAGAGGAACATAGGATAGTTTACCTCTCAGACTTGTGAAGGAGTAAGGAATTTGTGTCCAAAGGAGAATTAGAGATCATTATTGATCACAAAATAGAAAATTTTGATTACACCAAATTAAAAAGTTTCTGCACAAACAAAACTCATGCAAACAAGATTAGAAGGGGAAGTAACAAATTGGAAAAACATTTTTACAGTTAAAGGTTCTGATAAAGGCCTCATCTCCAAAATATACAGAGAATTGACTTTAATTTATAAGAAATCAAGCCATTCTACAATTGATAAATGGTCAAAGGATATGAACAGACAATTTTCAGATGATGAAATTAAAACTATTTCCACTCATATGAAAGAGTGTTCCAAATCACTATTGATCAAAGAAATGCAAATTAAGACAACTTTGAGATACCATTACATACCTGTCAGATTGGCTAAGATGACAGGAACAAATAATGATGAATGTTGGAGGGGATGTGGGAAAACTGCACTGATGCATTGTTGGTGGAGTTGTGAAAGAATCCAACCATTCTGGAGAGCAATCTGGAATTATACCCCCAAAGTTATCAAACTGTGTATACCCTTTGATCCAGCAGTGCTACCACTGGAATCCCAAGGAAGTACTAAAGAAGGGAAAGGGACCTGTATGTGCCAAAATGTTTATGGCAGCCCTTTTTGTAGTGGCTAGAAACTGAAAAATGAACGGATGCCCATCAGTTGGAGAATGGTTGGGTAAATTATGATATATGAATATTATGGAATATTATTGTTCTGTAAGAAATGACCAACAGGAAGAATACAGAGAGGCTTGGAGAGACTTACATCAACTGATGCTGAGTGAAACGAGCAGAACTAGGAGATCATTATACACTTCAACAATGATACTGTATGAGGATGTATTCTGATGGAAGTGGATATCTTCAACATAGAGAAGACCTAATCCAATTCCATTTGATCAATGATGGACAGAATCAGCTAGCTACATCCAGAAAAGGAACACTGGGAAATGAGTGTAAACTGTGAGCATTTTTGTTTGTTTTTCTTCCCAGATTATTTTTACCTTCTGAATACAATTCTTCTTTTGCAACAACAACAACAACAACAAAATTTGGTTCTGCACATATATATTGTACCTAGGATATACTATAAGATATTTAATATGTATGGTAATGCTTGCCATCTAGGGGAGGAGGTGGAGGGAAGGAGGGGAAAAATTCAGAACAGAAGGGAGTACAAGGGATAATGTAAAAAAAATTACCTATGCATATGTACTATCAAAAATATGTTATAATCATAAAATTAATTTCAAAAAATTTTAATTTCATTTAAAAAATAAATTTAAAAAAAATTTTAAATGTGTTTCTTGAAAACAATATATTGTAGGATTCTGGCTTTTAATCCAGTTGGCTATCTGCTTCAGTTTGATGGGAGAGTTCATCCCATTCACATTCACAGAATTACTCTGTTTCCTGCCATCTTGTTTTCTCCTAGTTATACTTTTTCCTTCCCCCTGCCCTTCCTCCCCAATCAGTTATCATACCCATCCCTCAAATAGCCCTCCCCTTTTGCAGCCCCTCTCCCTTTCTTATACCTTTCCCCTTCTACTTCTGTGTTCCTTTCCATTAGCCTTCCCCCTTCCTTTTCCTCTTTCCCTCCTATTTCTTTGTAAGATGAGACAAGCTTTTTTGTGAAGGTAAATGTGTCTGATATTCTCTCTTTGATGAGATTGATTCACACAATGCTCATTCCTTTCCCTTCTCTTAATTGTAATACGTCTTTTTTGCCTCCTCATGAGATTTAACTTATCTCATTTTAACTCCATTTTCCTCTTCCAGTAGAATTATCTTTCCTCCCCTAATTTCTTTTTTATGCCATCACAATAAAATCAAATTATACCTGCACCCTCTAAGTATACCCATAACAGAGATATAGATCTCAAGAGTTAAACATATCATCTTCCCATATAGGGATATAAGCATTTTAACTTTCTTTTAAAATGTTATTTTTTTCTTTCCTTTTTATGCTTTTTTTCCATTCTGTATTTAAAGATCAAATTTTCTATTCAGCTCTGGTCTTTTTATCAGAAATAAATGAAATTCACCTGTTCATTGAGTGGCCATATTTTTCCCTGAAAGAAGATGCCCAATTTTGCCAAATAATTGATTCTTGGCTGCAATCCAAGTTCCTTTGCTTTTTGGAATATCAGATTTCATGAGTCTCAATCCTTTAAAGTGGAAGCTGCTAGGTCCTAGGTAATCCTGATTGTGACTCCTTGATATTTGAATTGTTTCCTTCTGGCTACTTGCAGTATTTTCTCCTTAATGTGATAATTCTGAAATTTAGGTATGATGTGCCTTGGAGTTTTGGGGTCTCTTTTAAAAGGTAATCTGTGTTCTTACCATCTGGTTCTAGGACATCAGGGCAGTTTTCCTTGATGATTTCCTGAAAGATTATGTCGAGGCTCATCTTTTCATCAAATTATTTAATCCAATCATTCATTTATTATTGGGCTTTCAAGAAGTCCAATAATTCTTAGATTGACTCTCCTAGATCTATTTAATAGGTCAGTAATTTTTCCAATGAGGTATTTTACATTTTCTTCTATTTTTTTTTTAATTTTGACTTGATTCTTAAAGTCTCATTGAGTCATTCACTTCCATTTGTTCAATTGTAACTTTTAGTGAATTATTTTCTACAATTATATTTTTTATCTCCTTTTGTATTTGATTAATTGAACTCAAAATTATTTTTAAAGGAATGATTTTCTTTAGACTTTTCTAGAGTTATCATTTCCTTTCCCTATTTTTCTCCTCTCTTTTAAGATCCTTTCTATATTCTTCCAAGAAAGCCTTGTGAGATGGAAAGCAACTTATAATCCCCTTTGACACTTCATCTGAAGATATTTTGCTTTTGATGTACTCAGGATTTGAGGTCAGTTCTTCTCTATCTCCATAAAAGCTATCTGTGATCAGAGCTCTTTTTGCTTTTTTTTTTTTTTTTTTTTTGCTCATTTTTAATGTTTAGGGTCTGTTAAGGCAGGGAGATCGTTCCAAGTTTCCTCCATCTACAAGATACAGCAGCTTCATGCTGCCCTGGGGCCGATGCTCCCAGCTTTCTTCTCATGCTGAGTGTGTGTGGCCAAGTCCTACTTGTTATGCTCTCATTCAGGGGCTCACTATTTGCCTTCTGTAATTGTACTGGATGTCTCACAGCTTAGTCTGCTGATCCACTGGCTTCTGAACTAAGACACAGTACCCAAAGCTGCTGTATTTTTGGCTATGAGCCTCCCACCAGATTCCTTCAGTGCTGGGAAGTCTCTCCATTCTATATCTCCAGGCACTGTGCTGTGCCCTCAGGGCTGCAATTCCACCTTTCCCCACCTCCAGTCTGATAGAGAGAGATATTTCCTTAAGTTTTTTTAAAATATCTTCTTTTTTTTCCCCCCCTGAGGCTGGGGTTAAGTGACTTGCCCAGGGTCACAAAGCTAGGAAGTGTTAAGTATCTGAGAACAAATTTGAACTCGGGTCCTCCTGAATTCAGGGCTGGTGCTCTATTGACTGTGCCACCTAGCTGCCCCCTTAAAATATCTTTTGCTGGAAATTTGTTACACTTCAAATATTTGTGGGTAGTTGCTCTAAAACCTATTCAGAGGCTTTATCTGATGTTCATCTGAGGGAAACTAGAAAGAATTCAAAGACTTGTCTACTCTCCACTATCTTAGCTTTTATATTCCCAGATTTTAATATGTACACATACAATTTGAATTGAATGAATTATCAGAATATTCTGCCCCTAACAGTTTTGGCTAATTAATTTTTCCAGGAGGAAGATGCTAATCAGAAGAGCTGACTAGTGCAATTATCTCTCTTACCAAAAAGGCTTTTACAGAAACCCTTAGTTCCTTTGCATCATAAACCTAAGAACTCACTCGGCTGAATTTATCAAGCAAGCTGAAAAAAAGAGTTGCATCCTTCTCCCTATGAATCCAGCCAATAATAAACTCTGAAGATAACAAATGGCATTTAGACTACACACTTTTTCCTTTTTACATTCTCCTTAAATCACTGTCTCCAACATAAACTAAAAAGCATTGTGCTCTATGCAATATGTAAATTGTTGGAATTAATGGGGAAGTGAAAGTATACACAGTTGATCATCAGCAATCCACAGGTTTTCCAATATGGAGAAAAAAATTCAGAATTCCAGTATCACCCAGAGTAGTACTATTACATAATGCATAGGTAAGGCCTTTGCACTCCCTTTTGCTAAATAGTACATACTAACAAGTCTTTATAGAAATCTGTTTTTACACAATATTCTCAGTGTTTCTGAGTCAATCTACCTCTTCCTCAGGCTGAAATTCAAAAGTTTTTATCATGTCCTTTATATAGCTTGAATATTGGGGTAGAAAGTAATGGTGAGATTCAAGCCCAATTACTTATATTTTATTGAACATATCTGTTGTTTGGCTCTTTGAAGGGAAAATATAAAACTGGGCAAAACAATGATTTTTAACTGTAATTAAAAATTACAAAACATTAACTATGACACTTATCAAACACAAAGATACATTTAAAGGATATAGATATATAAGGGATGACAGTATGCATAGATATCAAAGAATTTCTCAAACTCTTCATTTTTTAAGCCAGACCTGTGTATGGACTATAATATTTAATAACTAAGAGTATTTTTAAATATTTGGGCAAAAAGGAAAAGCTTTTGATTCTCTCCATTACTCCGAAGAATGGAAATTATTCCTCCTCCAATGCTTACACTTGTTAGTATTGGAAAAGAAAATTCATAAAGGATATCCACAAAGGAATATGAATAATCACTATGTGGTGCTTAAATATCTAATAATGTCTACTGATCCTTCATTCTAGTGAATAATTTCCTACATCTATTGGACTTGGAATTCAAAAAACCTAGGTTCAAATCCTGCCTCACATTTTTAATAGTTGTGTGATCCTGTGCAAACTGCTTAATTATTCCCAGCTTCAGTTTCACCATCTATAAAATAGAGTGAGGATCAAATGAGATTACATATATAAAACACTGTGCAAAGTTTCAAATGGTACATAACATATCAATAATTTCCCTTGGGTAAATCATAGTTTAGGGGAAGTAGTTAATATTGAACAATGCAACTCATCTTTACACAGATTAATTTTACTCATCCAGGATAAATGTAAACATAGGCAAGATAACCTCCTGCCATCCCAACCACATCTAATGATTCAGAAACATTATGGGACACGTTTTAAAAATATTGTACTTAATTAGACTAAGAACCTAGAATAAAATGGCATTTTTTCTGTACAAGCTGAATAGAGAGTTTTAAGTTTATAGAGATGTAAATAGCATTAATAATAAACATGGAGTCTGACACGACTATAGTTTAACAAGTAGTTTTACAAGAATGCCCTGTTTTCCTCAGTTATATTCAAATTTTACAAAGGGACTATCTTAATTCATTTCAAAAAGAAGAGGAATGTGGATGATATTGTGGATAAACCTGAAATATTTATATTCACATTCTGTAAAGTCAAATAATTATAATTGAGAACAACCATTGAATATAATTCTCTTCTAGTACCACAGCAACATCATGTGAAGAAATTAGATCAGTTAATATAAATTTCACTTATCCCATAATACCCCAAGATCCATCCCCAAAGAAATGAAATATAAGGGAACCATAAAAATTTAATTTTAATGATACAGAAATAGTATATAGTACATTCCTTTCCACAGCAGCACTTCATTCATCTCTAAAAAATTTAACAAAATTAAGGCTAAATCAGAGCAATCTGATAATAATGGGATATCCAATGATTTTTTTTTAAAGAATGTTTTCATAAATAAAGCATATTCTTCAAGGAAAAAAACAACAACAATATATCAAGAATGGAAAGTACACAATAAAGCATGTTTCTTTACACCAAATTAACAATAAACAAACCCCAAACAATTTCCAAATTACAAATGGAACTAAACCTTCCAACATCACAATGTAAAGGCTTTCAGGACTTGGAATTATACAGTATTAGGCCATTTTGTATAACAAAGCCAAATGTCACCAGCGACACCCTATGTCTTCATGATACTCCTTTAGGAATTAAAAAAAAAAAAAAAAGTGCTTTAAAGACATGTATGTATGTATATATCTATATCTATATGTATCTCTATATATGAAAATATGTGTGTATGAATATATATAGATATTTATAGATATAGATATATATCAAATTCAAGTTAACTATTTAAATTACTGGATATTTGTTTTTTAAAACTCTGGTTGCTGAAGTTTAGATCTCCAGCACTAACCTTCTTTTCCTTACTTTATCCAGGGAAAAAGAAAGAATTTATGCCTCAATTCTGCAAAGGAAAAGGTGTCTCCCTGCTAGAGACAGGAAAACAAGAAATAAAATCCTTTCTCCTCCTCCCAAAGTAATATATAGTTTGTTCATTTTCTGTTTAAAAATATTTGCACTCTGGATCAAGTTAATTTTCTAGTCTTTTAATCTTGTTTAAAGCCACAAAAATAGGCCTTTAACAAATCTACCAAATTTTTCCCTTTGTTCACCTGACAAGTGACAATTTTGGAAAGTCTTCACTTGTTCCTATAAAATTTTCCCCCTTCTTTTCCTCAGAATAATATTCATACTTTTTAAATATAAGAGAAAATACTGTTGATTTTCAGTAGCATGATTTGCTTTCTGAAATCCTTTGCTCTGAATAGATAAGAGCAATATCTATCTATGACTAATATGAGCCCTTGTTTACATTTAGTACCTCTTATCACATGTTTTCAAGAGTTTGTCTGGTATTTTATTAGCAAATGTTGGTTTCCATTTTGTATTTTTTGTCTCAGTTTTGGGAATTTCATCATTTTTTTCGTCAACAGAAAAGTATAGCTGTTTTGTCAATGTTACCATTCCCTAGAAAAACATATTCTATTTCACCTGACAAAAAAAAAAAAAACCAACCATTTATTACCTCATAGTTTCCATGCATGATTATACATTTTCATCTAGCAAGTAGCTGATAGTGTTATCTCCAACTCTATATGATGACTTATCTATTTGTTTCTTTGGTCTTTAGATGCTATATTTTCTAGAGAGTTCAAATAATGAGGGACAAGTCCAGATAACACAATAAAAACTCATCTTAAAATATGGGAAGAATTGTTTGCATTTGGAACGACCCAGTCACAGTACCTTTTTTCCCAATGACCATAATTACCTGAGGGAAAGCCAGTTAAAATAGATTAAATTTTTACTTTATGTAGCCTTGCATTCAAATCACATATTTGATTCTATAGTTAAATCTTACTTATTCACATTAATACCAGGGACCATTAACAAAATAACATAAGATAACCCAATGTCACAATTATGGTGTAAGTTTCCTAAGAATAGGAATTATATTATCCTGCTCCTGAATTCTCCATAGAGCTTATTAGCACAGTTAAGCAAATAATAATGGGTACTTAAAACTTATTTAATGATAACCACTAAGACTCGGCTAATGCCTGCTGTTTCATATTAGTGAATACTTAGAACAACTTTTCCCCACAACTATCTAAAAGCACAGAATCATATAGCTAAGCAGTGAATGTCAAGATAAAGATGAATAAAAAAGAGTAATGCCTGTATGTAAGCTATATTCATTTAAATAATTAGATAATATAACTTAATATAGAAAATGTTTCATGTCCAAATAATTATGCGATGAACATAGCCTGGGGAGAAGAAATGGGTGAAACAGGTCAAAAAAATTTGGAATAGAAAGGAACAAGAGAATCTGCCAATTAAATAATTAATAATTTGGGAGAAAAGATCTTATATGCCTGTTGTATTAATTGTTTAATAGCTATTATTTGGTGGACCTAAAATAAAACATTTTTAAATCCACATCTATGTGTAATGCAATGATTATGCCCCAACAGGATTTTCCTCTATTATCTTTTCTCTTGATTATAGAAAAAACAGTAGAGGAAGAAAGCATTTCCAACCATTTGAAAAACTTTTTAAAGGCTGAAGAACTGAATTTGACATTTAAAGAAAAGGGGGACTATGGAAGTACAGAAGATGCAACACCATTTAAAATTACATCACCACAGTCTTCTCTCTCCCTACTTTGTCCATTTGACAGTTCACACACACTGGGTGGAAAAAAAAAAAAAAGAAAGAGAAAAATGAAAAGCAAAAAAGAAAGAGGGAAACAAGATAGGTACTTCTGGTCTACTTAAAATTTCAAGTCATCAAAAAAGAACCAGAGTACTGAGCTCTTTCATTCCCTCTAGTACTATTTTTATTTTAAGTGCTGTTGACAAGGAAAAACAGTAAATTAAAATCCCAATATAACAAAAATAAATAAGTTATGACTAAGGAACTTTGTAGAGAAAAAATGTACCAAATTTCAATAGGAAAAAATGCAAGCATTAAATCATCAGTTCTTTAATAACTAAAACTCTTTCCTCAGAGACAGGTTTTCCTCAAGTTATATATTTAAAAAAAAAATTCTAAGGAAAGAATTATCTACTAGTTTCTTATCATCAAATGCCCAACTGATGTTAAGTATCAAGTTATGTCAAAAGATAGAAACTAAGACAATGCAGATAAAAAGATTTTACAATTTGAATCCTGACCTGTGCTCTAGAGTAATATATTTTATAATTACATTAATGACTTTAGTTGAAAAAATATTATATAAATTAAAGAATATGAAATCTGGAAGGGACTTTACAGGTCACCTTACTCCACTCCCTAATATTGCAGATTAAGAAACTGAGGCCACAAGAAATTAGTGACTTATCTAGGCCCAAATAAATGGTTAAAAAAGAAAATCCAGGACTAGATCAGAGATCTCCTGAGTCCCAGGTACAGTGAGCTGTTTTGTGGCACTTCCTCAAGATATTATTGAACAAATCTTAGCTCATGAATAAAGGCCCAATTTCCAACAATTTAAGAGAGTAATTTTTTGTACACTGTTGTAGTTTTAAAAGTTAATAAATGTTTTTAAAGGAATGATGCAACTAAAGAAAATGTTAAACTTTTTAAAAAAGCTTTTAATTTGTAAAGATTTTAGCCATTTGGGCATTTTTATAATACTAAACACTTATATAGTCATATGCTATAAGCA
The DNA here is from genome assembly GCF_048593235.1 of Sminthopsis crassicaudata. Lineage (NCBI taxonomy): Eukaryota > Metazoa > Chordata > Mammalia > Dasyuromorphia > Dasyuridae > Sminthopsis > Sminthopsis crassicaudata. The sequence goes on along the minus strand of NC_133618.1, from coordinate 485,722,353 downwards.
CATGACTCAATCTTGTCTTTCTGCATGGTTAGGAAGTTAGCTCAGAGACACCAAAAGTATAAAATAATTTGAGATTACACATTCCACAACAATGAAATTTGTATCTATAAATAGAATCTATAACATCCAATTGCGGTATATACACGCAACAGATATTAACTAAGAAAACATCAGGCTTTTTTCCATAGTTTCCATAGAATCAGGATGAAACCAATTGACAGTATGTTTTCACAGAATACAAAAAGATTCATAAGAAGCATTATCTCAGGTGAAATTAATCTGAACTTGTATTCCTAGCTATGGTCCTGTATGTTAAATGTTTTAGTCCGAGGCATTTAGATTTAAATATATTAAAAGGTTATGGGACTTAATATCTTTTTTAAAAAAATTTACCATATGACTTCCCATACCAAAAATTTAAAATTTTTGGACTACACTTATGTAGGACTGGCTACTAAAAGCTAGTATTTGGTTCAACTTAACACCTGAACACTTTTAGAAATTTACTGTTCTCCATTCCACAAAAAAGTTTATAAAGAAGTCTGAAAAAATAGATCACTCAGCTGATATCTACTACTATATATGAATAGCTTTTTTTGTCAAATATTACTGACCCAATCCCCCAAGACCATTACATCACAAAAAACATTTTGTTTTTTGTTTGGGTTTTTTTGTTTGTTTGTTTTTTAGAAAATAGTTCCACATATCTATGGGGTTGGGGGAGGGAAAGGCAGAACAAACAGAAATCAACAATATTGGAGAGGAAGGGTAGGCATTTTCTGACAACTGTAGAAACAAATTCAGGATTCCTGACATGCAAAAATTTGAACTAGATAGGAAAGAGTTAACAAAACAAATTCAGCAAAACAACTCTAATAACTGTGTTGAAATCAAACCTCTTAATAAAACCAAATTATTTTTTCCTCAAGGCAACCATTAGCTATAAAGGAAAAATTATTTGGTATCCTTGGTCCACTGTAATTCTCCAAGCACAGGGTCATGTGTCTCTGTTGACATTCTCAGTGGACTAAGGAGGTTTTTAAAACTGTTTTACAAATCAATTTCTTTGCCTCCAAAAATATTATATGATCAATGCACTTAACTTAAAGCTTCAGGTTTTAATAACTTCATTAGATTTCTTAAAAAACCAACACAAACATACTTTCTAGAGTGCAAAATGCTTCTTATTTAAATATTCAATAACATAAATGCAATTTGTTTTTCAATGCATTAATCCTTTTCTTAAGGATCACCACCACAAAAGCATCCAATGCCGGCAATGGATGCTAATCAGGACTAAGCCAACTCGAGTAAAATGCAACAATAAAAATTTTCATACAGTTTCTTCTCCTTTTCCAGTTGATCATCATTATTTACTTATACAAACTCATTGTTGGACTCTGATACATGCACATATATGCATCACAAAGAAGTCTTCGTGCACAGCCTTGGATTCTCCTGGAGTCCAGGGAATGCAGTTCTTCTAGAGACATTTTCAAGTACTCCCCAACTTCCGGACATGGGGTAACTTGAGGAATGTTAAAGCCATTCTGACCACCTATGAAAAACAGAAATATTTCTTTTCAGAGCTCATTCAGCAAAAATAAAAATCTTCAATTCTATCTGCTGCTGTGTCAAACAAAACAAACATGAGAGTTAAGACTAAAAGAACCTTTTTTGATTTTTTTATTCTAATTTTAGAAGTCTCATTTTGAAACCTAAATAAAATTTTACTATGTAGAAAACAGAATGATGAAACCTCAGACAAATACTTTATTGTAAGTTCAGCAAATAATTTAAAAATAATAGTTACCTTTGATAATATCAGAAAAATCTGAGAAGAATTGTATGAACTGATACAAAGTGAAGTAAACAGAATCAGGAGAACAACTTACACAGCAACAGCAATACTGATAATTATTTATGAAAGACTCAATAACTCTGAACAACACAATGTACTTCCACAATTTTCAAGGATTCATGATGATACTCTCCACTTTCAGACAGACAACTGATAGGTTCAGACGGTAGACTGAAGTATATACATATTTTTCCTTTCATTTTTCTTACTCTTTAAAAAAAAAGAACATGGCTAATACAGAACTATGTTTAAAATTACTTCATAAATATAATAGATATTCCACTTTTTTCCTTTACAATGCTCTAGTTTTAGGGAACTCGCAAAAATAAACTCTGATTGTCAGACTGAAAATGAAGCTACGAACAAGGTTTGTCCTCCCTCTGTTCCCACACTAACTCCTAATTCTCAAAATAGGCATTTTACAATCCTATGATTTAGTAAAAATTTACTATAAAGAGATTTGAAAGCTTAGGATTTAACTTTTGACAACTCTATAAAGCAAGTGAAACTTGTTGCTACTTTAAAAATGCTCCAATTGCTTAGTTTCCAAAAACATCTTTTGGCCTAATAGTGAAACTAAAATGGGAAAGAAAAAAAAAAAAAAAAAAAAGGGCACAAAGAAACAGAAAATCCTTGATTTTCTTCAAGATTAAGTGCAAGCATCCCCATTTCTATGAAGTTTTTCCTGATCCTCTCAGTTGCTAGTGTATTCTTTCCTCAAACTACCTTGTGAATAATTTTGTATATATTATGCAAATACTTAAAAGATATACATGTGCAATCCAATCCCCCTGTTAAAATGAAAACTCTTTTAGGAATTACAATAGAAACTTTCTCACTTTTGTCTCTGTATCCCTGGTGTATATAGCACAATGCCCCCAAAAGAGAAGAGCTTGATAAATGTTTGATAACTGATCATCAAAAAGATTCTATCTATAGTACATATTTCCACAGCATACTCCTAAATTTCTAAAGAGTGACAGATTAGAGCATATTAAGTAATACTAAGTAAGTGAATATATTTCTGCTAAATATAAAGATTGTTTGCTTGTTTTATGTGCCACTTAGGCAGAACTGATCTTAAATGTGTATATAGAGTAGGAGGGTACCCATGAACCATGATTTTGAAGGGCTCTGAGCTAGCCCTTTAGCCCCTAAATACTCTTCTCTCCCTCACTGGCTTTGCCACTGTGCATAAAATTCCCACACTGCCTATGAGTTGACACTTAAATGCAATTATATCTGGAAAAAATAATACCATTATCATCTTCTTTAACTCCTATTAGTTTAGCTCATTAGCTACAGAGAACAATGTGTGCTGATGAAAATCAACTTGAGACTTGCAAATTTTGATGCTGTGGGAAAGGGAGAGGACTCTTCTCAGTAGGAAGAACACAATAGCAAATCCTGGGGAACTAGAAGGTAGCATAAGGAACAATGAGGGGCTCCCCTAATTATGGAACTCTATTCAAAAAGTTTTGCCACTCTTCTCCCCATTAACTCTCATGGGGTTAACCTAGAATTTAATGAGGTAGAGGACCACAATGGATAAGGAATTGGCCTCTGAATTAGTAAGAGCTAGCTCCAAGTCCCCTCCAATTAGGTAGGCTATTTCACCATGGACAATTCATTCAACTTCTTAGTGCCCTAAACCAGAAATGTCAAAATACATGGTCTGCATATTACTCCCATATACAATCTGAACCAGACTGAAATAAAGTTCCTATCTGATTTTAAGCATTAAGGAATTTAAAAAAAGAAATATATAAATATGTGGTTTTCTAAGTCAATAAGGTTCCTTATGTATGGTTTAATGGCCTCTGTTTCTATTTGAGCTTGACACCAATATTCTAGGCAACCTTCTAAGATGACAATTATAGAGAAGATGCTAATCTGCACAAGTATCAGTATTCTTACCTGGAAGTTCCTATGCCAATAAAATCACAGTTCCAATCTATCCTTAGAATTTAGTAAGGGCTCATTTTTTAAGGCTTAATAGCACTTTATTTTACTTTTGGTAGTTGTGAAGTTGAGTGTATTAAGGGAACAGTAGAAGATGGAGACAGGAGTAGAATCTGGAGATAGAATAGAAAAGGACAGCAGTAGAAGATGAAGATAGAAGGAATGTCAAAAGGGAGAAATGAAGAAAGAAAAGGAGAGATAAGACTGATGAATACAAAAGTGAAATGCTTCACTTTTTCCTAGATCTGTTCCTGATCTTACAGTCTTATATATCCTATATTCTGGAAGGTGGTACAGAAGCAAGTAGAAAAAAATTATTTTATATGAGGGATGGGAAATTTTATAGTTTGGGTTCTTTAATGCTATTTTTAAATCCCTATGTTGAAGAATGAGATGGAAGGTTGAAGAAACAGGTGACAGAACCAATAGTCATAAGTGTTTAGGACTATATCTACTTAATAATACATGAACATCTTAAATTGTCAAATATCACTGCCCCAATCCTCAAGACCAATATCATAGGACAACAAATCCAGAGGACTTCAGACATGTAAAAACCTCTAACATATGGATTTCTAATCCATTAGAAATAAATTTCTAATTTCTAGTGTATAGATTAGAAGTCACCTAATTTTGAAAGAGACATGATAAAATTTCACATATAAAATTACTGATTTTAATATATTAGATTACTAATGTGTTTCAAGATTCAGTAATGTCCCTAAAATGATGACACCTCTATTGTATATAGCATTGTCTAAAAGAATTTCTTTATTCCAGTTCTTAACTTCAGAGTTCATAAACTTGTTGGGTTTCTTATAATTGCATTTCAATATAATCGGTTTCTTTTATAACCTTACATATTTCACTTACTGCATTTGAAAAACATTCTGAGAAGGGGTCCAGAAGCTGATTCAGACTGGCAAAGTACATAACAAATAAAAAAGATTAATAATCTATTCTCTCTCATTGACCTTATTATCTCACAAGAGTTTTATCCCTTGTAGTCTCTCCCTCTGATTAGGTTAATTCTTCTCAGAGCCTCCAACTTAAGAATACCCAGGCTAAAACCATGCATTCATTCCTCTCTGGGCTATACTCTTGACTCTCCAAAGGAATTTTTCCTACCATGCCATCAAATTGCTTTACCCTGGAAGTTTATTCTACTGCTGGAGATTCCTTCTCATATGGTCACTCCCTAGCATCACAGCCTCTCTCTCTACTTGGCCAGTTCCTCCCAGAACTTCTAGTCTAAGGAGGATGCCCCAGACCAACTGTGCCTTCACTCCTCTGCAGACTGAACTCTGGACTCCACAGAAAGTGTCCACTATCTCCTGATGCCAGGTCCTTTTATCTCCTCCCTTTTGTGTGTTGTCATTCCCCCATTAGAATGTAAACTCCTTGGGGGTGCAAGGGTTGTCTGTTTCCTTGTATTTTTTTATTTCCAGCACTTAGTTCCGCAAAGCTTTTCCCACATACTAGTTGGCTTGATTTGACTTCAACTATCTCTAAAAAGATAACTCCTAAATCTACTTCTATTGCAATTGCTCAGATTACACAATCTTAGAACCATCTTTGATGACAACTTTTCTCCCAGAAAAAGTTTTTCATATCCTGTTCTTTCCACTCACATGGTCATCATTCTTCTGAAATAATCTCTTAATAAATTTCCTTATTTCTTCTGTCTCCTCTCTGATCCATGTCCACAGAACTGCCAAAATAACTTGTATACACAATCTGACTATGTTGCTCTAACAACTCAAGAATCTTCAACAGTTTCCTTTTGCCTCTAGGATAAAATACAAACTCCTCAGTTTGGCTCCTTTCTACCTTTCTAATGCCCAACACAAAATATGTGCTTAGTAAATGTTTCTTGAATTGAACTGAGTTTTCCAGACTTAATATAATAATTCACATAATTCCCCTCCCTATATTCCAGATAAATTAAATTATTTTTAAAATTTGTTTAATACTATTGTATCAACACAGGATTCCATACCCTACTTTCATCAATTTATCAATAAGCATTCTATGTATCACTAAGTATGCAAGGTCCTAGAGATACAAAGACAAAAAGAGCCAATTTTTGCCTTCAAAGAAATACCATTCCAATGGAAAAGACAAAAGGTACAGATATGGGTATGTTAAAAATAAATATAAGCAGATGCAAAATGGCAGAATAAAGGCTTTCCCAACTTTCTCCTCCAAATAACAATGTGTCAAATTAAATTTGGGAAGGGCATATACAATAAAAGGTTGGAGTGAAACATTTTTCCAACCTTAGACAACTCAAGATGTCGGCAGAAGAGGTCTACGACATTAGGGTAGGGGCTAGCCTGAAGTGCATATGGTGATAACACCATTAGTGGGCCTTGGAAGTGGCTACAGCAATAGCTGCAACTTTAGGAGTTCTCAGTCCAGACCCTAAATTGACATTGAGAACAGGACCAGGAACTGTTTGGCAACTCCATTGCTATATGCAGTTTTAAATCACAGTTCTATGGCAGAGAGGAACATTGGTAGTCAGTCACAAGGGAATAGAAGCACTAACATTTGTGGCTACAAGGGAGTAAAAACCAGAGCACAGACCAGAAGTGCTGTGACTATATCTTTCCCAGGATAACACAACTTTAAAAGCACCAAAAACTTGATAACTTTTAGAACTAGCTCTGAAAAAAGCATAGCAAAAAGGCCTGAAGCAAAGAACAGTGCTTTCCAACTTTAACATAAAGTTCAAAACCAAAAGATAGTCTGGAAAAAAGCTAACGTATGGCAGATAAAATCAAGACATAAACTCAGAAGAAAATAATAATGTGATAAAAGTTACAAGCAAAGCCTCAAAGAAAAAATGTAAATTGAACACAACCCCAATATGAATTCCTAGAAGCCTTAAAAAAAAAAAAAAAAAAAAAAAAAAAAAAGGTAAGAGTGGCAGAAGAAATTTTGGAAAAAGAAATGAGTGATGCAAGAAAATTATAAAGAGATTTAACACACTGACCAAAGAGGTGCAAAAAAAAAAAAAACCTTGCAAAAAACATTCTAAAAAATTAATTTGCTGAATAGTAAGGAGGCATAAAAATTCACTATATAATAAAAACAACTCCTTAAAAAGCCAAGAAAAAAAAAAAGGCCATATAGGAAAAGAATTACAAAAGCTTGTTGAAGAAAATAATTCTTTAAAAATTAGAATTGTGCAAGTAGAAGCTAATGACCATCAAAAGAATTTTTTAAATGTGAAATATCTTATTGAAAAAAGAATTGACTTAGGAAACAGATCAAGAAAAGATGATTTTAAAATTACTGGAGTACCTGAAAGCCATGATCAAAAGAAGGCAAAGGAGAGATTTCGAATCTTATTTCAAGAGATTACAAAAGCACACTGCCCCAATATTAAGATAGCATGATCCAGGGGACAGCTAGGTGGCGCAGTGGATAGAGCACCAACCTTGAATTCAGGAGGACCGAAGTTCAAATCTGGTCTCAGACACTTAACACTTCCTAGCTGTGTGACCCTGGGCAAGTCACTTAACCCCAGCCTCAAAAAAAAAAAAAAAAAAAAAAAAATAGCATGATCCAGAGAATAAAAAAGAAATTTAAAGAATCCACTAAACATTTTCTGAAAGAGATACTCAAATTCTTTGAACACCTCTTGAAAGAGATCTCAAAATAAAAACTCCCAGGAATAGTATAGTCAAACTCCAGAGTTCCCAGGTTAAGGACAAAATATTGAAAGCAGAAAAAAAAATCATTCAAATATTGTAAAGTCAGTCAGGATCAAAGAAGATTTAGCACTTTCCACATTAAGGATCAGAGGGCTTGAAGTATATTCTGGAAGACAAAGAAGCTACAATCTCAACCAAGAATAATCTACACAGCAAAACTGAATATAATCTTTCAGAGGGAGAAGGGGGAAGAAGTAGGGAGAGGGGAATAGATATGCAATGAAATAGAGGACTTTCAAGCATTTCTGATGAAAAGACCAGAGCTAAAAAGAAAATATGACATTCAAATACAAGAATTAAAATAAACAATAAACAAGAAAGATAATTCATAAGGGACTTAAGATTAAACTACTGACATTCCTTTATGATAACATGTAACTTCTCAGAACTTTACCATTATTAGAGTAGCTAGAAGAAGTCTATACAAACAAAGAGCATGGGTATGAATCAATTAAAAAAATGAAGGGGTGAGAAAGAAGGATATATTGGGAGAAAGGAGAAAGGAGAGGAAGAACAGGAGAAGTTATCTTACATAAAAGAGACATACATAGTATAGAAAGAAATTTATCTTATCTAACAAGAAAGTATTAGAAGGGGGAAAGGGAAATGGGTCAGTTGGGAGGAAAAACCAGTGTTAAAAAGGGCAAGTGGATTAAAGGAGGCAGTGAGCAAAAGCAAAACAGATGAGGAGAGGTAGTATAAATAGAGAAAAATATAAATAGAAGAAAATAGAAAGGAGAAAAATACAGAATTAATAATCATAACTATGAATATGAATAGGATGAACTCACTTGTAAAATGGAAGCAAAGAGCAGAATGGATTTGAAACCATAATCTAACAATACGCTGTTTACAGACACACACACAGAGTTAAAATAAGGGACTGGAGCAGAATCTATTATGCTTCAGTTGATGTAAAATAAGTAGGGATAGCAACCATGATTTGAGACAAAACAAAAGCAAAAATCAACCCAATTAAAAGAAATAACCAGAGAAATTATATTTTGTTTAAAAGTACCATAGATGACAAATTTCAAAAAATTTTATATCAAGTTTCTTTAATAAAAGCTTTATTTCTCATATATAGAGAGAGAACCGAGTCAAAAAATAAGAGTCCTTTCCCAGATGATAAAAGGCAGTTTTCAGGGAAAAAAAAATCAGTTATCTATATTAATATGTAAAAATGCTCTAAATCAGTATTGATTAGAGAAATATAAATTAAAACAACTGTGAGGCACCAACTCACACCTATCAGATTGGCTCACATTACCAAAAAAAAAAAACAAAAAAAGATAAATGCCATATGGATATGGAAAAATTGGGACACTAATGCATTGTAGGTGGAGCTGTGAACTATTCTAACCATTCTGGAGAACAATTTGGAACAATGTCCAAAGGGCTATAAAATCGTCCATACTATTTGACTTAGCAATACCACTACTAGGTCTGTATCCCAAAGATTTCAAAGAGAAAGGGAGAAGATTTATATATACAAAAATACTTATAGCAACTTTTTTGTGTGTGTGCTGGTAAAGAATGGGAAATGACGAAGATGCTCATCTTGGGGAATGTTTGAACAAACTGTGGTACATGATTATGACAGAATAATATTGTGCTAAAAGAAACAAAGAGGGAAGATCTATATGAACTAATGCAGAAGGAAGTGAGCACAACCAGTAGAACATTATACTCAATAACAGTAATATTACAGCAAGGATCAACTATGAAAGACTTAGTTTTTCTGATCATTACAACGATCCAAGAAAATTCTGATGAAAATGCCATCTACATACAGAGAGAGAACTGATGAATTCTGAGCGCAAAATGATGTATATTTTTTTCACTTTTTTTTCTTTGACATGATTAATATGGAAAATACATTTTTGTTGAGTTCATATGCATAATTTACATTATATTGCTTGCCTTCTCAATGAGTTGGGGAGGGACTAAAACGAAGCAGAGAATTTGGAACTCAATTTTTTTTAATGTTAAAAATAACAATTTTTAAAATAAATAAATGCAAGGGTACTTGGGGAATGACATAATGTATAATAAAGCTGGAAAGGTAGTCTTGTGCCAAGTTATAAAAAGCATAAATGATCCTAAAACTGTTATGTAGCATTAGTGAAATTTAATGAGTTGGAAGGTCCTATAGTAAGACGTATATTTTAGGAAAATCACATTAGTAGCTATATATAAGATAAATCGGAGAGAAGAAAAATCTGAAATAAGAACACCAATGTAGAAGGCTACTTGTAATTACTATAATATGTAATAGTCTAATATGTAATTGTTATAATAGCCTAGGAAGAGATGATAAAGTCTGAAATAGAGTGGCTGCCCTGTGAGTACAAGTGAGAACAGATAAGAAAGAGGGTATGGAAGAAGAAATGTTAAGATTTGGTAATTGCATAGTGTTAGGGATGTTTCTCCTTCTCTGAGAATTGCCATGTATGCCATGTCAGCTAGTAGGGTGGGCCCAGGAGGTAAAAAGGGCCTTGTGCAGTGATGAAGAGAGCCATCTACACCCAAAGAACATGTGAACAGAGTGTGGAACACAACTTAGCATTCTCACTCTCTTTGTTGTTATTTGCTTGAACTGAAGTTATTTGCTTCCTTTGCAGTTTTTCTTTTTCTTCCTTCTTGATTTGATTTTTCTTGTGCAACAAGATAACAGAATAAATATGTATACATATATTGGATCTAACACATATTTCAACATACTTAACATACATTTGACTACCTGCCAGCTAGGGGAGGGGTAGGGGGAAGGAGGGGAAAATGTGTAACAAAAGATTATGCAAAGGTCAATGATGGAAAAATTACCCATGCATATGCTTTGTAAATAAAAAAGCTTTAATTAAAAAAAAAATTCACTGGTTGTGAAATGGATTATCTTATGCTTTTAACATAAATAAAGAAGTTGAGGAACAGGTTTGTAGGACAAAAATAATGAGTTGTTTACATGCTGAGATAGTTATGGGACACTTTGGGACACTCAGTTAGAAATATCCAGAAGATGATGTAAGTCTGGAGCTCAAAATGGAGATTAGAGTCATCTACATAAAAATTAAACTCACCGAAAACTGATGAAGTTACCAAGTGAAATGGTGAAGAGAGAGAAGGCAGGCCAAGACTTTGCATAGGCTATTCCTCTGTGTATTAGTTCTACAATAAATCTTTCATGATTCCCACAGTAACTATTCTTGTATGCCAGAGAAGAACAAAAGTTCCTAAATGGCAGATTATTATTAATAATTTTTTTTTTTTGCTGTTGGTATTGTTTTCTTATAATACCTGTATGCAGGAAAACACTTAGTGTTTATTGAGTTAAACTTGAACATTAAAAGATTTTCAAGTATAGTAATATATTGCCACAGAACAGGATTTCTCAATAAGAACTGTAATGATATATGATTTGCAAAATGAAAAATCCACTATTTTATTGTCTTAAACTTAGATGAAAGTTGTTTTTAAATACCATCACGGTCTGCCATGCTGTCAAAGAAGAGCCACGCAGAGTCATCTCGCCCATACTTTACAAATGCAACATAATGGCTTGTTTCAATGCAGAGAACAGCAAACAATTCCATCTTTTGACAAGGTATGCAGCCATGTCTCCAGTCCCAGTCAGGTAAGTCTTTGGGAAGTGACACTGGGTTATATTTATGATTTAACCTCTTGGGATGAAGGTGAACCTAAAATGAATCATTTAAGAGGAATGAGTGAACAACTTTGCTTTTTACTATAATAGGTACTCTCACATTGTTCATTATGAATCCCATTTACCATAATGTTAAATTTAGTATTTTAGGTCAATGTAACCCTTAATTTTTAGTGGTCTTAAGTATTTCATAAAAGCTTAACAACATATTAACTGGAAAATAGTATTTTTTATAATGAAAATAAAATAAATTTTCAAATGAATATAAATTTTTAAAAATTGTTGTTTGAAATACAGTCATTAAAACCTGAACTTTCCTTTTAATTAGAATATTTTCCCCTTGTCAATGGAGAAATAAAATATAAAACATCATCATAATAGTATAATATTATTTACTATATAAATTCTATATCAACTAAAGCCAAACTCACTTGTGTATTGCAGGTTTTACAAAATTGCTTGATTTTTCCAGCAGAAATGTCAGAATCATCATAACATTCTCTGCATTCATACATGGCAAGTCCTCCACATATACGGCACTGTCTGGGAGCTAAATTTTGATAACAAATAATACATCCCTCCATTAGAAAGCAAAAATGTCATATTTTGAAAGACATAATATTTTTGTCATTCTTAAGAATTCCCATCCCCATATGTTTAATTTAGATCTTCTTAAATTTCAGTTATCATTTGCAAAAAAAAAGATGATTTTTATACTTACTATCTTCAAGTAAATCTGTTATATTTAACTCCAATGAAGGAAAAATTTTTTTGAAGAGTTTGAAGTCTTTTCCAAATCGAGGCATCTGAATAATCAGACATGATGGTGCCTTAAAAATATGTACATATATATTAAGATCAAAATCCAAAAAAAAATTTTCCCTATAAAACTATAAATATCACTAGTGTATAGGACACATTTAACCAAAATAGTTTCAAAGTATTTTATGATGATGTCCTTATTTAAATCATATAAGCTGCTTCAATATGTACACAAATTTAATCACATATTGATATGTTGTTCACAATGTTATATACCAAATATAAAGACTAAATGATATTGATGGCCCACTGAGCTTGAGTTCATAAAATAGAGAACTCTTTTTTGCAAGAATGGTACAAAACAACCATTTATTTCTTTATTTCAACAAATAAAAATACTTGTCAATGTTAAATATCCTTTCAAAAATTAATACATTAAAAACCTACTAATAGAAAGTAATCAAGAGATTGTAAACTTTTATTCAAGTTTTTTTTTTTTTACTTTACAGAAGAAAGGAGAAAAAGTAAAAATACTCCTCTGACATATCTAAGTGGAAAAAATTTCTACTTGGAAAAATGATAAATATTTTAGACATGAAAACATAATATTGGCTCTGTTTTACAGGATACAAATGTTTTTTGTTTTAATTACCTAGCTATTTTATTAACATAAATTAGTGTCATGTTTTTCTTTGTCTCCAAAAAGCCAGAATGTTTAGTCTTTTTTTTTTTTTTTTTTTTTTGCTGAGGCAGTTTGGGGTTAAGTGACTTGCCCAGGGTTACCCAGCTAGGAAGTCTTAACTGTCTGACACCAGATTTGAACTCAGGTCCTCCTGACTTCAAGGCTGGTGCTCTATCCACTGTGCCACCTAGCCGCCCTTAGAATGTTTAGTCTTAATACTTTTCATTTGTACCAACAGATGTGATACTTCACATTAAACATTATGCTTGATTTAAAAAAAAAAATCTTCCTCTATTTAATATGTATAAAGGAAGATACTGACTTTACTAAAGGACCAAGCAACCATAAGTATTAATTACAACAGTTATTAATAAAATTCACTGAAGACTTGTCACTAACCTCTGCAAATTTTAGGTTACTATTGATAAAAGACCATTCTAGCAGCTGTTGAATTGTAGGAACACCAACTTTTTCATTTTTTTCCATAAAAATTTGATAGAAGTAACAATCTTGTACCTTTTGTCCTGCAGATCTAAAGGATAAAGAACACTGTTCTTAAAACAAATAAGCACCGCATTTTTGTTTTTCTTCCCAGATTATAATTACCTTATTGTATTCATTTTTTCTTGGGCAACAAGAGAACTGTATAAATATGTACACATATATTGTATTTAAGATATACTTTAACATGTTTAACATGTATGAGAATGACTACCATCTAGATGAGGGGGTGGAGGGAAGGAAGGGAAAAGTTGGAACAGAAGTGAGTGCAAGGAATAATGTAAAAATTACCCATGCATATGTTCTGTCAATAAAAAACTATAATAAAAAAAAAAAACATATAAGCACTAAGGTGATATTGAAAGGCTAAGTCACAATGTAAGGATATAAAAAGGTAATTGAGAAATAGAAAGTGTATACACTTTTGTAATTTTAAGTACCCTCTTCAGATAGAACAATTTCAAAAAGAGGTAAAAAAACAATGACCAAAATATATGATTAACTACCTTTAAATATTAGAAGTTAAAATAATTTAAATTAAAAATTGGTTTGTTTGAGTGACTAGGAGGGAAACAAAAAAATCATGTTAGAAGTAAAAGTCATTAATGATCATAAGCAGAATGCAAAAATGACTAGAGGGATATTTACTAGAAAGTAGCAAATTATGGGCTATGCCATGTAGCATTACCTAAGATGGACAGGTCATACTGGAGAATTCTGACAAAAGGTAATCCACTGGAGAAGGAAAAGGCAAATCACTCCAGTATCTTTATCAAGAAAATTCTATGGAGTATGATTCTAAATAATATTACATCAAAAGATGAGCCCTTCTGTCATGTACTTTTGTTGTTATTTAATCATTCAGTGAAGAGTCAGACATCACTGAATGACTAAACAATTATCAAAGTAAATGACGCAATTTCTGGGAAAGAAAAAATTGCCAATCCAGACTCAAAGAATCTATGAGCTAGACAAGGCCTTAGAGATAATTTATTTAACCTCATCTTATCTTATATATTTTGTTGTTATGTAATTTGTTGTTAAAAAAGGTTATAAAAAAAGAATCAATAGTAGAGCAAAAACTCAGATCTCCTTCCTCTCAGTCTATTTTTTTTCTACTTCAGCATGCTGCTTCAACTCTTCAACTGGGAATGTCTACCATTATTATAACAGCCATAACTAGGCTTCTCTTCAAAATGGAATCATTTTTAAGAACATTCAATTTTTGAATCAGGAGTTATGTTTCAAAAAGATTAATCTTAAAATTCAGCAATAAATTTTAACATCTCTAATTTAAATATCTAAAATTATTTACTATACCCATTCCTACAATTTCAGCAACAACAACAAAGTGTGTCTATATTTACATATATACACACGTAAATATATATATATGTCATATATATATATATTTATATACATATACACATATACACACACATATACACAATAAAACATATATGCAATAAAATATTGTTATTCAAGGTTATAAAACAACACCAACTCTGGGTACAACAAATAAAATATACAAGCTAAGGAAAGGCAGAATTTTATAATGGAAAGAGTATCGAAATCAGAGCTCAAATCCTGAGTGCCACTTGTTTGCCAGTAAAGCACTTCCCTCTGGCACTATATCCTCATCTGTTTGAGGAAAATGAACTAGATGCCCTAAGGTTCCAACTCCATCATTCTGTAATTCTGAAAAATCAAAACACCCTCATTGATGAGGAAGACGACAGCCTTAGTCAATCAAAAGCATAGCACAGAACTACGATTCAGTAGTAATAAAGGATTTCACTTCTACAGTAATTCTTTCTGAAGTTAAAATCAGATCAACTAATCATCTTTTGCTTGTCTCTAAGTTAATTTTATCCTTTAAAAGGCAAAGAAAGCAATGACAGAGGAATGGTTAAACCAGATCTGATTCTTACTAACACAAAGGAACTGATTGCTAAAATCAAAATAATGAGAACTATAGGTAGAAGTAATTATTCAATCTTAAAATATGTGAAAAAGATAAGCTAAGGACAAGTTTGACACATATCTTAGATTTTAAAGGAATAGACTTCAAAGGATTGAGAAAAAAGGACAAATAAGATCTCAAGTTCTCTAATTCTATTGAGAAAGTCAGGCAAATAAAAATAGCAAACTCTGAAATATAAACTTTATAGACACAAAAATAACTCCAAGAGAACTGTCAAAAGAAACCAATGTGAATGCACAGGAAACTCACTGACCAATTTAGATTTTAAAAGATATACAGCCAGATATGATGTTACATACTTATAATCTCTGCTATTGGGAAAAGCTAAATCTAGTATATTAAGGGATCCACCTTTGAATTCAGGAGTTCTGAGAAGTGGGACTAAAGCTGATCAGACATCTGCATTAAATTGGCACTAATATGCCAACTCCTCTCCCAATCTCTTCTCCCAAAGGAAGTGGAGGGCCACCAGGCTGCATAAGGAGGGCAAATTGGCCCAGGTTGGAAATGGAAACAATTAAAAGCTTTCAAATGGATTAACGTTGGAATCAGATTCATGAATAGCTGCTGCACTTTCCAGGATGAACTGAGATAGGAAGATCCAGTCTCAAAATTTGGGAAAAATAAAAAAGACATTAGGAAGATAAAAGAAAGGTAGAATAGAAGATGAGCACATCTATCTATCTATATAAAGAGCAAGGGAGGAAAGAGATAGTGGATCATACACTACTCAAAACAAAAGTTTCAGGAACAAAAAAAACTAGAAGCAGCTAGGTGGTACAATGGAGATAGCAGGCTTGGAATCAGGAAGATTCATTTTCCTGAGTTTAAATCTGGTCTCAGACACTTTCTAACTGACTAGGAAAATTATGTAACCTTATTTCATAAAATCAACTGGAGAAAGAAATGGCAAATCATTCCAGCAACTTTGTTAAGAAAACTCCAAATGAAGTCATAAAGAGTCAGACGCAACTAAAAACAACAAAAAGCCAGAATCAGCTTAGGTTAGGAAAATCTATTTTAATTTTTACTGAGGAGAAAGGAAGTATACAAAAAGGGAGAGGACTACTGATAGATCAGATGACGAAAATAGGAACAAAAAAAAAAAAAATCTTCTATTTTCCAAAGACAATTATGTTTGGGCTAGAAAGGAATGATAAGAAGGAAAATTACAAGACAGCATCTATTAGTTCTTGATTAGTTCAAGTTAGCACCCAGATTATAAACTAAATCCCAGTTGAAGTACAAGAATTAGTTAACAACTGTCAAAAACAAAAAAGATTCTGTGGGACTGGAGAAAAGCAAATTTTGATCTGGTTTCCAAAAAAGGGAAGATAGTGGACACTACAAACTACAGGCCACTTAGTTTAACTTCTATTCCTGGCAAAATCTAGGACACACTATCAAAAAGATTTAATTCATTCAACAAGAAATTATTAAGCATGCACTACTTGTACGGAGGCTCGATGCTAACTGCTAGGTATGAAAAAAACAAATTGAAGAATTGACCCCACCCTCAAGAAGTTTATTTATATTTTATATAGAAGACTTAAGAGACAAGCAAGTGAAAAATAATTTGAGAGAGAGAAGACATTGAATGGTGGCCAACGTCAAGCTGATGAGAGGCCTTAAAGCTTATGCCATATGAGGATCAGTAAGAATAAGGAAGAGACTGGGGATGTTTAACCTAGATAAGACTAGGGGTAATGATACTAGTCTTCAAATATTTAAAGGACAATCATGAGAAAACAAGCAATGTCTTGTTTTGCCTGATAGATCTAGGGAAAATGAGCAAAATTTACAAAATGACAATAAAATTGCTAATATGACTTATTATGCCCCTGTTTGTCAACTTCTACCCAAACAGATGCTAAGGAACCAGTCTGTCTCTTAAACTTCAGAAAAATGCCCTCCCTTCCATGGAGATTTATGCAAAATAAAAGCAGGA
Organism: Sminthopsis crassicaudata; assembly: GCF_048593235.1. Classification (NCBI taxonomy): domain Eukaryota; kingdom Metazoa; phylum Chordata; class Mammalia; order Dasyuromorphia; family Dasyuridae; genus Sminthopsis; species Sminthopsis crassicaudata. The sequence continues at coordinate 485,705,267 of NC_133618.1, read as the reverse complement.
TGAGAGTTTTTACATATGCCAATGTTAAAGGCTCTGATGAAAAAAAAACAAAAAACTTGTGGAGATTAAAATATTTAATCATCCTAGAACTTTCAAAAATATTACAAACTGACTTATTAGTTAGAAAATTAAAGTTAGTTCATATATATTTTAAAATTCTTATAAGGTTCTATATTTTGTACATTCAGTGAAAGATGATATGAGAACTAAGGAAAAAGCTTATGGAAAAAGCTATTTTGCTACCAGTCTCCTTCACACCAAATAAAAAACAAAAACAGTGAAAAACAAAATCAAAGTAGCTACAAGCTTTCAAAGGCTACTGCTGTTGAAGCAGAAATCATAGATGATGTTTTCAACTCTGTTGAAAAGTCAAAATATATAGCAACAGTAAAAAAAAAAAAAAAAAAAAAAAAAAAAAGACATAGCAAGAAAAAAAACAGACAAGTTGCTTTAGCTCTTGAAAAGATATAAAAATGAAAAAAAAGGCAAGCATTTTATATTGATCAAGATTCATTCCACCTTTATGAGAATGGAAAAATAACTATAAAACAGTAACTGAAGTTTTTTTCACAAAAGTTCCAAAATCAGTACTGGGTTGCAGAACTATTGAGTAGTATAGCCCTCTACATATTCATGATTAAGAATATCCCAATAACCAAAGCTGAAAAATAATGACACTGAATATTTAATAAAAAGTTATGTTTGGTATACTCTTGTTCAGAAAATCAAAAAAAGTATAATACATTTTAGAAAATTTGCCATGAAAATAGTTTTAAATAGTTTTAAGAATTCTAGCACTTAAGGGGTAAATCTTCGGATATCTAGAAACATTCCCCAAAGGTTCCAAACAGCTCAAGAACTAAATGTATCAAGTTCAACAATTTTACTTAAGGTAAAAAAAAAAAAAAAAAAAAAAAAAGACTAATGAGTTAACTGAAAACAATAAACCCAATTGAAAACTAAAAATTTAATTCTTTTAAGTCAGTGATGGATAGAAAGAAATAATGTTCTTACAGAATGTGATTATCTTATAATAAGATTCCCCTAAAAGGTTCATTAACTTATTCTACGAAAATATTTGTACACAATTTCATAAAAGAATGGTTTACAATAACATTTGTTTATCAGATTAAAGTACAATTAAGTTACAATCATTTTCTAAGCTAAGCTTCTTTTTCTGGAGAAACTACTGACTAAAATTAATTTAAGCCACTGCTACCTAGCAATGAATACTAGTGTTGTCACTTCTACTGAAGTGAAGATAGATTCAAAGGAAGAATCAATTTTCTTAAACTGTCATGAAAGAATTAGAAATTTACCTTATCTTTAATAATGGTTCTACCCTCAAAATATGATGAAACAAGATGTTCAAGAACTCTTCAGGATCTAAATGAAAATGAAAGCAATTTAGGCAGAAAAGATTTAACCAAATTTCTAAGTCATTTCAACCACATATTCAATTTCAAAATTAATATTGTTCTAATTATCAACAGAAATCTGTAATTTCCCTTGTTATCTAGAAATGAAAAAGATTTCATACAAAGATTAAAGCAGCACTGTCCTCCAGTTTTCACAATAATCCTACATAGTTGAATAGTAATACTAATTTAAATACAATGTGAAAACTTGCCATTGCCTTCTCAGATATTTGGGATAAATGGATTAAGCCACTTTTCCCTATCATTTAAATAATGACTGAAGCAAATAGAGTTAAGTAACTGGTATAGGATCACACAGGTAAGGCAGTGTCTGAGGCCACATATGGTATTTCCAACTCTAGGTCCAGCGCTCTATCCACTGTCACCCTGCTGCCCATTTATGCATTTATGACTTACTAAATTTATTTTTTAGTTTTCTCCATATAAGTATATCATCTGCAATTTTCCACAGTAAGCTGCAAATCTCCAAAAATTTCATTTGATTATTGATGGCCTTCCAAAAAATAACCAAAATCTTAATGTGAACCCCATAGAAATAATTAACAAAAAAGAATGGATCCACAGCATCATTATACTACAAATAAAATGTGTTGTCCTTTCTGCCTATTTATTATTTATTCAAATTAGCCAATTTCTTAGAAATTATCATTACCACTTTGTTTTCAGAAGACAGAAAATACAATTTGTGAAAGAAAAAAATTCCATAAAATAAATATGCCTTTCATCCTATGATAAACTAAATCTCTAGTTATATACACATGCCTTTAGATTGCAATGTGCTTAATATAATTTTATTTCAATCTATTTTTACTACATATACTTCCTATGAAGTCAATGTTACCTTTTTCCTCTGAGGTAAAACCTGATGCAGCCTCAACTTTCTCAAGAATTTTCCTCAATTTCATAATTTTTGTGGCACAAACATATCCATATCTATAATAGAAGATAAAATACCTGCTTATTAGTTTATAAACGCATTTAAATTATAACACAATAAACACTCAGAATTGTACAAATTTTAACTTCAGGATTTCATACATTAACATAATATCTAATTATTCTGAAAAAGTACATTTGCATAATTCTTTTTGAGACAACACAAACAAATTTCAAAGAACAAAAAGTATCTACAAAGATGATTTATTTGTTTGTTTTGCTGAGGCAATTGCGGTTATATGACTTGCCCAGGGTCACAAAGCCAGGAAGTGTTAAGTGTCTGAGATCACATTTGAACTCAGGTTCTCCTGAATTCAGGACTGGTGCTCCATCTGCTGCACCACTTAGCTACCCCCAATAATTTAATTTCCAAAAACATGTGGTTTATTGTCAGAAAAAAACAAAAAAGATGCACATTCAAATTTGGTTTATATGGAGAAAAAAATTTTGTTGGATATGGCAAATAGAAAAGGAAAAAAATCTACTTTATACCTCTATTAAAAATTAACAAATAGTTTAAATAATGGCATAATAATCACCACTTACAGTAAAGACATGGCAGATTTAAATTTCTATTTACATATAATACATAATTATTTAATATATGAAACATATATTTATATTACTATATGCATTACAGAGACAGTTTTTAAGTCAAAATTTGCATTTTTCACCAGATTTGGTATTTTTAGAATTATATGGATAAAGGCTTACTCTAAACCATGAGGGGTGAGAATGGAAAGAAATATTCCAATAGTATTACAAAACATAATAAACAACTTCAAATTCCAACAGTGAGAAGTAAATGATTGATAGGTATTATGCTGATTGGTGGCCTAAAATTCATTACTACAAAACAGAAGTTAAAGAGAAATGTATTTGATATTAATTATGGTTGTTAGAAAATGTTTCAAAAAGGTATACACTTCTATGAAAGTTGAGCTAGAAGAATATAAGGGAGAACATGAGAGTGATCAAGTGAGATACTGAGGAAATATTGAAACTCCTGTATATTTATATCTTCATACTGCTGGGTAATTACCAAATAATTACATGACATCATTTCTTATGATATGAAGAAAAGAAGACTGGATATATTATTAGGTTGATATATAGTCAGAACAACTACTTTATTCAAGAAGTACTGATTAATAGATCCGTAATACCATGGATGTCTCTAATTGGCTTGCTGAAGGACTCTATATTTGGCACTATTCCTTTTGAATATGTATGCCAATGTCTTAAACAAATATAAAAGGAATACTCATCTCATTTGCAAAACAAAAATAGTAAAAATATTTAATGTGGTAAATAAAAGAATTAAAATAAAAAGCAAAAAACAAACCCTACCACCACCACAACAGGCTTGAATTAGCCCATATTTAGGTTCAATCAGTTAAGTGCACAAGTACAAAATGAAAAAAATATTATAAAAGAAAGAAGTTTATGAGAAACCTACAGGTCCTAGTTGACAAACTTAGTCAAAAGTAGAAATTAACTAATGCTGATACTAATTTAATATATCCAACTCCAAAAATCCACACTGCAACTCCACCATGCCTGATCAATCCAGGTAACATTTGATCCACATCTTCACACAGGTAAGCCCAACATACTAAAGATCTTCCTCACGTTGCCATGACTTTGTGAAAAATTCCAGTGCAAACACTCCGGCTATTTATCAGTAATTCCTTACTCTTGCCACAAGCCCATTCCTATTTTTTTCAATCATACATTTCATTGATAACTTTTTCTAAATCATTTCTCCTGCCATAATTCCTTGCTTACAATGTATTGCCCCAAGTTCATGCCTACAATGTGCCTCTCCATTTCCCTTAAGAGTGTATCCACAACTTCAATTCTTTGAATACATGACACAGTCATACAATATCACTGGAAGACTGCTGCTGTTAAAAAAAAAGATGAACCTTTAGTTCATGAAGACTCATGTATATATTATATATAAATGTATACATTATAGATATACATATGTGTGTGGTGTATGCACATTGTATAAAATATATAATAAACATACTACACACATACACAACTCACACACACAGAAGAGTTTTATAGTTTGTCCATACAAAGAGAGGCAATGGACTCCAGACTGAAACATAATTTTTTTGGATATGGTCAATGCAAAAAATTTTTATGATTGTTTATAAATATTTGTAACAGAATTTTGTTTTTCCTGCCTTTCCTATTGGGGAAAAGGGGAAGAAAGAGAACTTTGTTTGAAAAAAAATTTAAGAAAACAAAAACTTTTAAAAATATTTTATATTTAAGTTCAAAGTCCTAACTTAAGATGTTCTCACATACCACCACCATATCTCCTCACTGACTGATCAAAAACTTTTATTGGGTATTCCTTTTACTTCTGCCAATTCAAACAATTCCTACAACCAAGGAAAAATACTTTCATGTACTAGGAAAAAGTTTTTTAACTATAAAACTTTTACATTATATTTTTTGCAAGAATATTGTAATTTTAAAAAATCATCTAATACGAGAGTTAACAGTTAGCTACAATATACACAATATTTTCCTCACTGTGGCCCTAATCCTTTACATAAAGGATATTCCAAAAGTCTTAGTACAATTTAAAGTTTCCATTAACTACTTTAACACTTTTTGGAATCCTATATAATTAAGCACAATATATTTAAATTCAATTTATCTAGTTCATTTAGACACTATTCTAATATAATGTACTAATACTAGTTAGTACTAATAAAATGTACATATATAATAATAATAATAAATAAAATCCCAAGCATCTTGTTTTTCCTTAACCCATCATAATCACTAAAGTTCAATATATTTTAAAACCATTTCATGATACATTACATAGTACTTCATTGGAGTTAAGAAATCAGAACACTAATATAAGTTACAGTGGAATGACTAAAGTATTTTGGTTTTTTGTAAGGTTTGTATTAAGGCTGAGTACTATGGCACACTCCTGTAATCCCTGATTAGGAAGACTAATAAAACTGATGGATCATGTGAGTTTGGGAATTGTAAGCTACCACAACTAAAGCTGAACAGGTATCTACACTAAGTTTGACAGCAGTATGCTGAGTTCCTGGGAGACAGAGTTAGCTTGCTGACAATTGGGATGGCAAACTAGCCCAAGTCAGAAATGTAACAGGTCAAAGTCTCTGTACTGATGCGTGTGATCAGGCTCTGGCTTGGAGAGAAAAGAAGACCCCTCCCCCCTCAAAAACATAGGCATTAGTTTTAGAATGTACTGTAAAAATGGAATTTGGCTATTTTCCCTTCTATATTTAATAATATGATAGAATAGTTAATTATCATACAATAGTAATCAAATACCTATCTCAAAGGTAGGATATTAAGCTATAATATTGTGATACTTACATTCTAAGAGGATTTACAATCTCTGTTCTCAGTAGTTCTTGAGTTTCGCTATAATATTCTACATCATTCTTTTCTTTTGGCCTAAGTAAGACAGTGTCCAGAACAGAACTAAAAGAAAATAAGCTGTAAAAAAAAAAAAAGAAAGAAAAAAAATTGCTTTGGGAGGAACTCTCAACACAAGAAAATATTAAATTAATACAAGAATTAACATATTAATTCTAAAAGCAAAAATAAAAAAATGGAGGACCAGAATATAAAGTAGAGGAAAAAACTAAAACATTATTAAACACTAATGTTTTCTAAGAGAAAACTGAAACTCCTAGATCAATCATTCAATTTAATTAAAATAATTTTATAGATTATCCACTTTATGCAAAACACTGTGTTAGAAGGTAGAGCTATGAGTGTGAAAAATACATCTATGCCCTCAATTCAAATACAAATAATAAAAATCTACCATATGCAACCCATTACATCAGACACAAGGTATATAGAGACAAAAATTAATGTAATCCCAACTCTGTGATAAGGGCTTATAGTCTACTAAGGTTACTTACTCTCTATACATGTATACAAGTAAGTATAATAAAGGTAAACTAAGAAGGAAAAAAAGGTAAACTAACTGGATAGATTAGGGAAAACTTCATAGAGGAAAAGGCACTGAAATAAACCTTGAAGGACAGCAATGATTCTTGATGTTGGAGATGGATGTAATTGAGATGTAATGGGAGTACCCTCTGGGCATGAGGAATGGCTTGTGGGAATGAACAGGAGGAGGACGATTAAATATGGAGGGAAGTAGTAACCTAGTTCAGACTAAACAGATTTCGTCAAGGACAACAGTCCAAAATAAGGCTAAAAAGACAAGCAAGAAGCAGATTACTGGATCTTTTAAATGCCAAACTGAATAGTTGTATTTTATCCTATAGGCAACAGAGATAATTTAAGATTGAGTGTCATGGTCAAACTGTACCTCAGATAGATGATTGTGGCAGTTGTGTAGAAAATGAATTAGAAAAGGGAGAGACTTGAAGCAGAGAAATCAATGAGGAGCTTTTGTAGTCCTCTAGGTAAGAGTTAAGAAAGATCTGAAATAGAGTGGTAATTATGTAAGTGGAGAGAGATACGTTGTGAAGTTAAAACTAAGCAAGATTTATCAACTAATTGGATAAGGAAGGTTTGAAAGAGGAGATAGTCAAGGAAGACTGGAGAATTAAAAACTTAAATAACTAGGAAGATAGGGTCCTCAACATAAATAGGAAGGTATGGAAGATATACAGAGAATTAAAACACATACCCAAATACAATATAATGAAAAATGAAAGGAGTCAAAACAAAATGCTGCAAGAAATCAATATATGAAAATGTGGAGAAAAGTTTATTGCAGGTATAGGAAAACTGCATATACAATGCATTTAAGTAGAAAATTGCAGAACAAGATAAAGAACAGCAAGAAAAAATTCAAACTGCCTAGTAAAGGATGAAAAGGGAACAGAAAATATGGCTGGCAAGGTAAACTGTGCCATATTATAAAGATCAGAATAGATCTTGTTATCCCCCAGGAGATCCTACCAGAATGAAACAATTAAGAAATAGGGCAAAAGAAGAAATAGGATAAAAAAAAAATGCTTTTTTAGGATCAACTGGGCTTAACAATACTAAAGTTGCTTTTTGACAAGAGTTTCTGGTTTGTTTCTTGGGGTTTTTTTAACTGCCTACAAGGCAAGAAGATAATTGAGTAAAACAATTACAAGAGGATAATGATAAGGATAAGGATAATGATTTCAAAAGGAACTGAAAATCTTTGAAAAAAGTACAGATCTAGGCCAAAGAACTGACAAATCCACAAACATTCTACATATGTTCAAATCATAACTCTGTCCTTTAATATTTTGAGCAAATTCTATATATGTTCAAATCATAACTCTGTCCTTTAATATTTTGAGCAAATCACTTAACTTCTCTGGGTTTCGGTTTCCTCTTCTGTAAAATGATCAGGCTAAACTATATGTGCTCTAATATTCCTTTCAATTCTAAATACCATGATAATTCTCTTTGAGAGAGAACCAATTAAAGGGGATAATCATTGCATGCTAACAAACAAGTAACTCAATTCACAGAAGAACAAGCTTCACATATCACAGTGGTTCTATTGTATATCTTTTGAATGGCTGATTTCTGAATTTGACTCTACCCCCTAAAATATTTTGAGTGGTTTGGTTTGTTTTTAGATTTGAGTCTATCCCATAAAAGAAACCTACTACATACCAACAAATGGACTGCTGCAAGCCCCACTATTTGATGCATACAGAGATGACACTTGTTTATTCTTTAGAAAGTTAAATGTTTGATGTGTATTGCCCTTAGTGTAATACATATTGCTTCTAATATTATCATTAACCTATCAACTTTGTCACTCAATTATGTTTTAAACTTACCAGAATAAGGTGGAGTCTAAGTAACAAGAATTGTAATGGCCCTGGATTCCTTTCTTCTTTCCAATCATTACCTCTAAACCTTCTTTTTCCATTTTTGGTGGAGTATTCTCTTCTACCACTTCACTTAAGTAACCTCCAAACGCTGAAAAGACAAAATCAACGTGAAAGTATTTCTCAAAAAATAACTGGATTGTTTATTTCTACCCACATTTTGATTTTACTTAACTACATTTTGATGTACTGCTACATAACTACTATGAAAAACAAATTTCCAAGATTAAAAATGAGTTCAACTTGCACTATTTAGCTCAATTTACAAAACCTCTAATTGATTCCTGGCTTTTTTACCCTCAACTCTCCCCTGATCTTAATTAGTAATTAGTATATAATCTTTTAAGATCATATATAGCAAAAGTTAGCCAAGTAAAACTTTTACAAATGTTTATTTTGTTAACCAAAGTTGTTTAACTGTTACAATTAAAAATGCTTTTTGTCATTAAATCGTGTTTTTAATGAAGTTAAAAAAGACAGCTGAAAAGGAAAAGAACAAGGAGGACAATTCTGAAAGTAACATGTTGAATTTATTGGATGCTTTTAAAAAGTGCTTTTCATAAACATTTGTTGGTAAAAAAAAAAAAAAAAAAAAGTCAACATTTTGCTTCTACCCACTCAACTCTTAAAATGAAGTACTTTCCAGTATGTATGTCATAACTAAAAATATCTAGTTATTTGCTAAATTTAGGCAAGTGATAATTTCAGGAAACTAATATTTAACAAGAAGAGACATACCTTATGCTAATAAATCAAAAACAATTTTCTAGTGTAAGATCAATTTATTTCAAAGTCTTGACTAACTTTGTAGTAATCAATTCATTTAGATAAAGAAGTGTAAAAAAAAACAATTTTTATTTCATTCTTCTGAAATTAGTGAAAATTAAATGACTAAACATAATAGTAAAGTTAAAAAAATTTCTTGATTTTTAAAAGTTTTCAATTAGTATTATGTATAGTTAAAATCTTGGTAAAATTAATTTCTCATCTAGGATATTTAAAATTATCACTATGAGCCAATAGGGATTTTGTTATTAATATTGATTTAAAAGGTATATTAATGTTAACAAAAAACTGACCACAATATTTTCATTTCTAACTATTATACAAAATCATGAGACTAGAAATAGAATCTATTCCAAACTGGAAACAAATTAAAAGGGTTGACAATACCTAAAGAGTTGCACCGTTCAATCTGGTTGGAAACTGGCTGAAGTGAGGCAAACCTAGAATCAGGCCGGCAGCTCTTGAGTTTAACGAACAGCGCTTTCTTCAGGGCACAGGTGAAATAACGTGTACCCCTAAAAGTTCCATCTGTACAGCCTGCACATTCATCTTCCTGAAATAAAATAAGCTTAGAGGTGAATTATTCTTATGTACAAAGGTAATGGTAAAAGAACTAGGTAGTGTTGATTGATATTTTATATTTATCCCACTCTTGATTCATTGGAAGTAATAATGAGATTCCCATTAGAATTATTATTTATGAGAGTTTAAGATATTGAAGCTAAGGTCTTTATTTTAAAAGTGATAAATATGGACCCAAAATTTCCTTCATTTACTTTTAAAAGAAAGGCTTAAATTTTCTCTGGACTACTGAATCTCTTCTATTACTATTTCAAGTACGGAAAAAAAAAACAACCTGAAGCCATTATTTTCTTTGAAAACACAATGGTAAATATTATTCAATGATGATTAATGAATTGAAAAGGAAAAAGGAAAGAAGAATCCTTAAACGAGTCACATTTCTCAGATTCTCCCCTTTTAAGACATGCAACAATAAAATAAAGGAAAACTTCTTTAGCATATCTCTAGAATTATTCTCGGACATAGTAGACACTATACCATTATTGGAATGAGATGGGAACTTCATCATATTCCTAAAAGAATGGCCTCTCCAAGAGTTTCCTTTCTTTCATCTCTAAAAACATGTCAGCATCACCACTCTTTTTCTCTTGCTTTCCTGCCACATACCAGGAAGTCTTCCTAAAGTCAACTCTTTCCCTCTGCAGCCTTCTTACTGCCTCCCACTTCTTTTATGACCTTGTTTTGGAAGTTATTTCTACTTGCTCAATCTCTTCTTCATTACTTCTTTCATGTTTGCTTACAAATATGACCAGGTCTCCTCAATCCTTAAAAAAAAAAATCCACAACTTTCCCTTAACCGTTCTACTCCATCTGCCATACCATCTCTCTCCTAACAGATGTCTACCAGCAGTATCTCCATTTCTTCATTCATTGCTTCATTTCAACTCTGAAAAGGATATCAGTTATTATTCCTAATCTCCATAAGCCAATGTTTCTGTTCCCTCAGTTCTCTGCCACTTCTTACTCTGTTGACATGTTCCCAACCTCCTCCCTGAGCTCCAGAGGTACAATATTCTCCTATACTCTGCCTACTTAACTATTGCCTTTCCAGTTACCTTTTTCCTGATCTCTTATATTTGGGTTATTCTAAAGCCTTCCTCTTTTCTCACCCTCTACACTTCCTCTCTTGTGAATCTTATTCTCACAGCTTCAGATACCACCTTTTTGAAAAGATATCATAAATCTCCACCTTTAGCACTGACCTGTTTTATGTGTGTCTGATTTTTACTACTGACAAAGACTTTTCTCCCAAGATCTTATGTAGTACTTTAAAGTCTCTAAAATATTTATAATATTGTATATTAAGATATGTTTTTTTACATAGCTACAATACAAACTGAGTGCAAGAAACACATCTTATCAAAAAATTTTCCCTCCTAGCAGTGTTCTCAATGGAGTAGATGCATAACATTTAAATGAAAAAATTAATAAATGGAGAATTCTCCTGCTTAATGAACAAATTAGACAGCATATCTCTAAAAGGTGGCAAGAAGCCTCTTTCTAACCCACATTTTATTGTTTTGCTCATGATAATCAAATTGTAGAATGAATAAATTTGAAAGAAAGATGAAAAATAGAATCCTAGATGGGGAAATTATTACCAAAATCAAAGTCAGATCATGCAAGAATTATGATCTTATTGTTTAAAAGAAACTAAAAGTGCTTTTGGTAAAAAGGTTATTTTGTTCAGTTAAACTTACTAGGTTGTACTTTAATGCTTTAATGGATCTGTAATTTCAACAAGTATACTTTGTAAAAAGCAGATTGCAATTCATCCACACCTCCTTATTTTATAACTTGTTTCTCTGACTTCTTGAATAACATCTAATTATGTAATATGTTAGGAGCCTTGTCTAGATCTCTTAACATACCAAAGGATCATTTGGGCTATTCATTGGTTTTTCCCTTGCACTAAACCTATGATCTGTCATCTCTTTTTCTAATCATATATTTTTTTCCGACAACACTCTTTTCTGCTACTTCTCTCATACAATTCTTCATGGTCAGAGATTGTTGGTGGACTCATGTCCATCTTGCAACTCTCCATTGCCAGTGGAGTAGCCTGTAAACTTAATTCTTTGTAGATATTTGATAACTCACAACTATTCAATGTCACTGGGAGAATGCAAATAGTCAACTCAGTGAATAAAGAATGACTAAGCAAATTTTGGTAAGTGAATTATTTGGAATATTACCGTACCATAAAAAAAAACAAATGTTGAGAATTCAAAGAGAAGACTCATACAAATAATGCAGAGTGAGGTAAGAAGAACCAAGAAAATAACATACACATTGATTACAAAAATAAAAATGGAAAGAACAAGAAAAAATGTAAAGTTATATGTAATTATGACAAAATTTGGTCCTAGAGAAGAGTTGAGAAAATGTAATTCCCCAAGGATATGAAATATTTCATATAATATCAGCTATTGAGATATATTGGTTGATTTAGCTAAACTGCTTTTCCCCTTTTCAAAATTCTGTTTTACAAGGAATACCTCAATGAATAGAAAAGGAATATGAAATTTAAAAACAAGAGATATAAAAATAAAAAATGATGATAAAATTAAAATATAGGCTTTTGTTTCAAGAAGAAACCCAAGGTCATTAAAAGCAAAAGCTATCCAATATCCTTCCATTCAATTCTGTATCCAACTCACTGTCTAGTCACAAAATCTATCCAAGGTATATCAACCTGAGGACCAGACAGATATGCTGTCAACGCAACTGCTGACTATCAGTTTGGACAACAGACATTCTTCATCTACTACAATATTCCTCTGAAGATACTAAGACTGAATTCTTTTATGCTGATCACTGTTTTCATTTAGAAGGCTCAGCAATGTTCCAAGGCTTGATGCTACCAGTATAAAACTGCCCCAAACAGAAGCATTTGGAATATCTCACCATCTATAAGGAATCTCTCTTCCATTTGCACTCTGCACTGGGCATCCTCCATGACTGTGGCAAACACCTTTAGCAAGCATCACTAGAGGATTGAATAAAGTTATCTTTGTTGATACATGTTTCAAGGAATCTCACATTTTTTTGATATATATATACATGTGAGATACCTTGTTGGACAAGACTCTTTAAAACATTTCTACTGAATATTCTGTTTTATTCATCAACAACAACAAGCAGTGGGAATTTCTATTCTGTTTACTCTTCAGCACATTGAGAAATGTTTTGAGTCACAATGTAATGGCTCTATGGTCACTAATAAGAAAAAAAGTTTGCTACAGAAATCTTGACAGATCTTTTTTTCTATTTTCCTTCTCTTTGTTGAGCTTCTAGTTTCATCCTTAAAGGCCTTCAGGATGACTTTAACTTAGAGATAAAAGGTCTCACCAAGTTTTCTTTAAACTTGTTTTTTGTTCACTGTTTTATGAGGCAATACTGTTCATAATCTTCCATCATCATCTTTAAGATATTATAACAAATTTATATTCTAAGCCATGTTGCTTTTGACTGCCAAATCTTTCTGTTTACTAAATATTTCAAATATTTGCATGTTGATGTGGTTTCCAACCTGTTGGCCTCCTAATTGTGGAGACTGATTTACTGGTTAAATATATACGATAATATTTATAAATTTGCTCTTTATCTTTTTCTCATTTGTTGGTATCAAAAGTTTGTTTACATAAATCAAACTGGAGTTCCCTCAACTATGTGACATAACTTGTAATTTTTATTCTTTACTCCAACGAGTCAAAGGGGAAAGCTTATTTATGAATGACTCTCATCTCTAACCCAATAAGCAATAATGGTTATTTTCCATGTCATTAAAGTATAAGTTCATTTTTAATATCTGATGTTTATCATATCTAATATTTCCTGACTCTATTCTCAAAAATACAATCTATAACATATAGACCTGGGACTTTTATATAATCTACATTTCTTATTTCTTACTCTTGAACCAAAAAAATAATTCTACCGCTACCTACCCTTGCACTGAAGTCAACAAGTATTAAAATATATGTTTATTTAATTCAGAGGGTCACATAAGAATTTTTTATAGACTTTCTATCTCCTTTAACAGATATTTTTATGATGATCTTTTCATAAATGCTTATCACAAGCACTTCAATGAGATTACCAGTATAAGAAACCAAGCTATCTCTTGCTCCCTCTTCAGATATAGAAAGAGTAAAACCAACTCTACCAAATCCTTAATTGCCTTTCCTAAGAGAAACTGTGAACTATCCTTCCATTTATGTGTGACTTTTTTATCTTCTGATTTCATTTATAGTAAAAATGTCAAAATTGATATATGTTTGTCTGGTTTCTTCATTATTCACCAGACAAGAATCTAATATTTGGAATGCCAGCAGCTAATTTAATATTAATAGACAACATAAATACTATGTGATTCTCAGAACCCTTTCTCTCTCTTTTCTCCATTACGCTATGATCCCTACAGAGTATAGGGAAGCTACAAAGGAGTGACTCCATTTTATATTTTATTTTATGGGATGCATTGGCCAAATAATTCATCACCAAATGGCTAGTCTATTGCTGATGATCCTCTCTATACTTAGATAAACTGATCCTCAGGAAATAAATATAGTCTGTTATCAAGACTATAATCCAAGCATTTCTGGCATGATAGAATCTTCCATATCTTGGGCTCTGCTGGCACAACTTCAGAAACCCAAGGATACTTCCATGCCATAATGAGGCATTGAAATAGAATTCTGCAGAAGAATAGCATTAATAATTGCCTATAGGGACTATTATCAACAAATAAGAAATTTCAATGCACAAAGTAATAGTGCAATGGCATGAAAGAGTGAATTTATTCTTATCAAGGGAATTCATACAACCTATTATATCTATAATATAACCTATATTAAATATATAATTATAAATATATATTATATATTAAATATATAATTATAAATATATAAACATAATATAAACCTATATTAAAACATTTCACACTTATCTCACTCAAAATGCAAAGGTTAAAGTAGACTTCATGTATATAAGCAAACAAAGCGATCATATTCCTCTGTTTCAGAAATATCAAGAAAGCATTTTAAAATTATCCTAGTCTCGTCTTTAATCTAAAAGAGAAATCTTATTAATCTTTCTGTAACTATCAATTTAAAAACAAAACAAAACAAAAAAAAAGGTCTTTTCTCCTCTCTGATTATACCAGGGAAGAGTTATCCCTTGAGATACGTAAGATAATGTCTGGACAAGGGTAACAGGCTCTTGACTTCCACACTAGCAGAATTTAAGTAATAATCAGACTAAAGTAAATCAGTTTTTAAAAGTTAAGTTAATACTAGATACTAACCAGATGGAACGGGGAAGCCTGACAGAAATGGTCAAAAAAGAACTAAATGAAGAGCTTTTAGGAAAATTATCCAAAGGGCATGCTGACAGGTAACTATTCTGCTTGAAGAAGCAAACTGTAAGGGAACTTTTACTTTACTCTGAGTACTGTAATTATGTTTTTTATTATCCTATGAAACATTTCTTGTTCAAGAATCCTATAAATTGGAACTTGTGTCTTATTGACTAATCTCATTCTGCTGATCCAATTAAAAAACAGTGCATAATCCAAAGGGTTTTTGTTGCTGTTATTGTTTTACTTTTGGTGTTAGAATGCATTAATAAGTTTATTTAGATTAGGGCTTCATGGGAATGTGGTGGGGAAAAAGTTTTGTGAAAGCAATTGAGGGAATGATGTAACATTTACTTTCCTAATTATAATTTCCTAACCAATACTAAAATTAACCTGCATTATTAACCTGCAAAATTAACAAAATAACAGAAAAAAGAATTAAATTTGCAATATACTGGGTAGCAGAAACCAACATATGAATTAAAAATATTGCTTTAAATGACCATGCCCACATGTATACATACATATCTACATTAACATAAACACACACACACACACACACACACACACACACACACCATTTTGATGATTAAAAGTAGTATCTGCCCATTTTAACAAATAAGAAATTCGGTATAGCCCCATGTAGAAAAGAATAAAGAAATTTTATGGGTCAAATCATATTACCAGTTCCAGTCCTGCTAATACTTCATTTAGTCCTGGTGGCTGACCAATCCAACGGATTACACCAAAGAAAGGAGGATTATCTTTAACTTCAGCCAAAGATCCTACTTCAAGACCATGTGAATTGCTTGAGGGTACAGTCAAAGGTGGACTCTCCTGAACAGGAGAGTTGTTTAGATCTCCCATCACTGACTGAACAGACAGAGACAGAGGACTATGCCCAATACCTCCATTGGTATTTGGCATCTTTGTCAAGCTAAATGGTAAAGAGTGAAATCTGTTCTCATTGGTTGAAGAGTTCAAAGAAGGAGGTTGCAGAGGTGGTGAAGAGTGGCCAAAATCTGGAGATATATCTGTCAGAGATTTTGCAGGGTCTTCAGCAACTATAAAAAAATAAATTACTCTTAATTAGAAAATCAATTCAGGAGTAATATACTTTTTCTTACATCTTTTAAAAAATATTACTTTATACCCTCTATAATTAAATCCATTATACAGAAAAACATATTATATACATTCATATAGGAAACCAAAATAATTTACTATGACCAAAATTCAAAGGACTCCTTTCTATTTAAAGACAAATTTAAGTTGGGGTTTTTTTTTTGGCTTGATTTGTTTGAGGTGTTGTCTATATTGGTGTGTCTGTGTATAATCTCACATCTTCAACTTTATCCTCTTAAAAATAAAATTACCTTACATGAATTTAATTATACTTAATCAAATTCTAGCAGAAATAGTTTTGGGTAAGCTAATGTATTCTATCACAAAGTAGAGACTTACTGGCTCTAGTATAATAGACAAACAAGCCCTAAAATGGAGAATTGTTACTTTTTTGGTCTGGATCTATGATAAAAATCACAGAAATCACAAAAGAATACACCTTCTTTGAATTACTGAATTAGCTTTATTAAATTTCTTGCACTTAGAAAAGGTCATTATATAAAAAAATTAACAAATTTTACAAAAATAAGAGATGAAAAAATGAAATCAAAATCAAATTTATTTACATATACTACTGATACATGATAATATACTTTTTACAAAAGTATTAAAAATGTAGTGCTGAAAGGTAAAATGTAGCAAAATTAGAATATATAAGATCTATTTATAAAATGTCTTACAGTACAGTTTTGGTTCCTAATAATTGGACATGCAGAATGATCTTCCAAAAGAAAAGAAATCTCTGCTGATTTAAACTTTCAACAAAATTACATAGGGATATGTTTCAAAGTTTTCTTCATATATTTCTTAAGATAACCATAAATTATTTCCAACTGGTTCCCTATTGCTGAAATGTAGCTACATTTAAAAATTGAGGTGATGCCATTTAGATGAGTCATGAATAAACTCATTTTATAGTAGCATAGTAGGTATATCCAAAATCCAAAAAAAAAAAAACCTTCAAAGGAGTTATAATAGCTATACTTTCCCAACAAAGAGACTTTCTATCCATGAAACCATCCTACAGAAGAGAAGAGCAGTGCTCTTGGATCTACTGATTCAAATGCAACAGGGAAGGAGAGAAGCAGTAGGCATAAAATTTAATGCATACAAAGAAGGGTGGGGTTGACTTCTCTGAAGTGTTGAGATAAGATTTCATAATATTGCAGAAGGATAAATGAGACCAGAAACTAAGTTATTTCAGGAACAATAAGATGAAAATAATAGAGTTTGCTCATAGGATCAATGTTGCTTATGATTATTTAATACAAACTAAACACATTCAATTTATTGGCTAGGAATAAACATGAAATATCAGACTTGTACATAATACCAACTTGGAAAAAGTGTTTTAGCTTCAACAGCATTGCCATATTCTATTGTATTTTTTTATTCTTATTTCAATAATCAAATTTTATCTTCAGCTGAAATATGTATATGTGTGCAAGTCTTACTTATTTGGGAGATTTTCCTTTCCCGAATAAATAAGACAAAAGATAAAGACAACAAAATTATTATTGAATACTTTAAAATATTGCCTTAAATTTCAAAAGTAATACAAATCTAAGCCAATTTTTTCATTTTTATAAATGGTAATATAGTGTCACTGTGGCCCATTTTGTTTATGAAAAACTACATAAATTGAAAAAAATTGAGGAGAAAAAAAGGACACTCTATTTTCCACCTTAATGAGCTAAAAGATGGGTAGGATAACTAGAAGAAGAAAAAAAACTTTAAAAATTCCAAATTACCTTCATCAATGTACCATGTATTTTTTGATTTGGTTTGTGGTTGAGAATAAACAGAACCACCATTTAAGGTGTAAAATAATTCAGATCTGCTTCTATTTCCAGGGTCTGAGGTAGATCCTATGGATCAAGAGAAGTTCCTTTTTAAAACTCTAAGATTTGGTGAAAGGAAAGAAAGAAAAGAAAGCTACGAAGATCCACATGCATACAGAGTTAACAATCAATTACACAATCAATAGATAAACAATATTTTGTTGTTTTCAGTTTTAAAATAATGCCAAAAAGATTTGTATGCTCAAGTGTCAAACATGGGAGAAGAAAATTAAGAAAAACATGGTCACTATTATTTTGTAATTAAACTGGTTTTTTATTAAATTTGGCTTTTTTTGCTTATAGTTTTTAATGGAAAAGTCAGCCTTTCCTAATACCATGTGAAGAAACTGGGTTTAGTAGCATTTTATTTTTAAAAAGTTTCATATTTATATAAAAACTACATGCCTATCATTTTTCTATAACCTCCTGGATCATTATGGGGTATTAAAACAAAACAAAAAAATTACGTAAATAATTTCATTTTATTTTTTTTTAAATCTGCCTTTGAAACTTCAGGTAACAAATTTCCTTCCTTAGTTTCTTCATACATTGAACAAAAAGCAGCACAATATTATACAAGCAATGCTGAAAAGATTTCTTAGCATGATCCTGCCTGATCCTTATCCTGCAGAACAAACCCTTGAGGAGTCAAATATAGCAAAATCTCCAGGATCTATTCAAAATTTGATTTTTGATAAATCAATCAATAACTATACATGGTAGTCAACAGGCCAACACATTAAACATAATAATTAATATAGCAATATAATTAAGATATGTATGTACATATAGAGAATGGTTATTGAGAGCAATGAATTATCTGGCTCGGAATACAAATTTTATATTCTATTTGAGTTACAGATAAATTGATATTATATATGATCCATGAACATACAAGTTCCAACCATTTTTGTAGTCTAAAATACCTTTACAATATATTTTCCTCTAAAATTATTTAAGATAATATTATCTAGTTGATATAACTCATCCTAATTCATATTGAGGATTTCATGTAACTTTTCAATATTTTTAAAAAACTTAGCAAACTGACATATAGCTACCACCCAAGCAGTATCTACAATCCTTAATATTTTTTAAATCACACACAGCTACACAGTGCATATACACATCTAAGCAGAGTATAATATGAAGAAGTTTCTATGGTTAGTAGCTAGATGTGTTTGGGAAGGAAAAGGCTCACATTTTGGAGGCCAAGAATTTTATCTGTCCTATTGGTAGTTAATAAAGTTCATATGATTATCATTAAGATATTTAATCTTATGCAAAATAATATATCTGTTAATACTGCATAATACATAAAGTATTATGTATATGCATAAAACATTTTGTACAAGTATTACTTACAAATAATTTTTTAAACCAATGAATTTACAATTCCAAATTTTATTCACAGTGTTTTAGGTCAAAAGTATCCAAAATTAGTCATTGATTGATATTCTTTAAAACTTGACCTACTTTATGATGTTCAAGCAATACCTGTATCCCTCACCATCCAAGCCCCAGTGACCATTTTCATCTGCTAAAAAGATTGAACACCCTAACTTTAAATGACAAATTTCATACAAAATTTTCTTCCATTACCAGAAATGTTACCATATTGCTTAAGAATAAGAAACTCAATCCTGACCTCTGTTAGTATGTAACATCAGAATTGCATGTTAAGAGAAATAGTCATTCTATTAAAACATACCTGTAGCCTTTGGTTTACTATGACTGGATAAACTTTTATCCCCACCACCTCTTGGCATAAACGCAAGTTTGGGAGGTCTTCTTTCTTGTGTCACACTATCTGAAACATTAGATATGTTTTTCAAGTCTTTAATTTTAAGAAGTATTTAAAGCAAAAACACTAAAAATCAAGCAAAAAAGCTATTTCTAGAGTAGTTAACTGTATATGGTCAATCTCACAAATTTATAATTTTGTGAGTGCCACCAAAGATACAAAAAGCATCTCCAGAGTCTATTACAAGTTATAGTCAGAAGAAATAATAGTTCATTCAGTCTAACCTCATTTTAAGAAAATTGATGTCACAGAGAAGGGAAGTCACTCACGTTTATTCTACTAATAAAGGGGCAAAGTCAATAAATACCTAAACTCAGTTCTTCTGATTCTAAATCTAATTATTTTTTCCATTAAATCATGTTTTATCCTTAAAGTTGGAACTGCCTCTCTGACTAGCGGGTGGGGCCATGAATTCCAAACCTCCATTTAAGGGAGGAAGATCATCTCCAATATCTCACTTCTCAACTGGCTGAATTACTTTTGGACTTGGCTGACTTCTCCATCATGCCCTGGAAAGTTCATTGATAACTTTCAAGTTCTCATCATCCCTAGTATTCCATCAGATCACTACTTCCTGTTCCCTCTCCCTTTTTAGCTTCCATACTGTCTTCCTCTTTAGATAATAATTTTTTTTTGCCTGAGGCAATTGAGATTAAGTGACTTGCCCAGGGTCACACAGCTAAGAAATGTTAAGTGTCTGAGCCCAGATCTGAACTTAGGTCTTCCTGACTTCAGGGCTTGTGCTCTATCCACTGCACCATCTAGCTGCCCCGACTACCTTTCTTTTTTAGCTTAGCAAGTGCCTAATACATAGCTTAATAAATATTTAGAGAATGTAATTTCTATTCAAAAAATTTTAAAAAGCCAAAACTCTTCTAATTTTATTATTATTCCATTTCTAAATATGATCAATTTGGTATTTAAGATTACAAATAAAAATTCACACAAATAAAAAAATAGTTTAGGATTTTAAAATCATTCAGAATTTAATTATATATAATGAATATAGATATAAATATAATTATGTAAAACAGAGGAATATGTGCACAAGTTAGCATCCAAAAACAAGAATACTTTTTTATAGCAGATTCTCTAATGTAATTCTAAGAAACACCTACAAAGTTTTGCAAAGTCACATTTAGCTCCAAAACTAGCACAAAAATCACAAATTCTAATTTTGAGTTAAAAATTCAATATATTGCAAAGGTATCTGTTTAGAAACCAATATGGAAATATAGTCCCTGGAAAAAAAAATCAATTGACATAACATTTCAAATAGATATATATATACATTTATATACATATATATGTATGTATATAAAAACACTTATAAATCATACCTGATAAAGCTGTAAATCAGCCCAAATCGTATCACCCAAGGTAGATTTTGGAAGATAGGAAAAAATGGGAAAAAAATGTACATTTTAACAAAAGGAGAAGCCACTTTTGAAAAGGGATTAAAAGGAAATTATACTGCATTAATTAGCTTCAAGTAATGGTTGGTCATTTTTCCACTGAGGAAAAAAATACATATTTTAAAGTTCCACACTGCATTTACTATAGTAATTAGCCTCAACTAGATGCTTGGGCTTTTAAATAAATTACAGAATAGAAGATTTCTTTTAATTCACAAACTAAAAACTAGCAAATTATTTTAAATCTATGACAAATTAAAGAAAAATGTTATATACAATATTAATCAAATAAAGTAAAAAAAAAGACATTTCCTTGGATTCTGCCAATTCACTAAATGGCATAGTGTTTCATAGATGTTCAAGTGCAGAAAATATCAAAAAGTCACAAGCTTCACAATATACCAGGGAAACTGACTGAGAATAAAAGTTCTTATTATTAAAAACAATGAATTAATATAAAAGCCTCCAAAAGCCAATCAATCCTAAATACATTACATATAAAACACACACTTATGTTGACATACACAAGTAAAAATAATAATAGTAATTACCACAGTAACTTATTATATTTTTTCCCTCTCCTTTCTCTTTGCTGTGCCTATGGGAGCAATGATAGGCCCTGTCTCACAAGATGACAAATATAGATGCAGCTCATATATATGACATTTGTTTGCCAAAACAAAAAACAAAAAACATGTATTCAACATGACAATTATTGTTTATTCTAGGTCCACAAAAATAAATAATATAGTAAAGGACAAATGTCTTGGTAAGGTATACAATAGGAATATAAATGACAGATTGGGGGAGGGGTAGCAAAGAAATACAGTTTTGCTACTGAGAAATCTTGAATGATTTACATTTCAAACCAAGTTGAAATATGGAAAACTATACTGAAAAATACACAAATGATGCAGTGTAGAAAATACTTCAAATTTTTCTTCTATACTTGGAGTGTTCTAGACTATTAATTATATACATGAGCTAAACTTCACATTTGGGGTATCTTTTTCTTCCTTAAAACAGAACCTAAAAATGGACAATTTCTTGAGATTACTAGTGGGGCTCAATATATGTTCATTTTTAAACTTAAAAAAAAAATCAAAGAAATTAAAACAAAGTAAGCTAAGTTAATAAAATCAGCTTTTCCTTCTCTATAAAAAAATTCTGTCAGAAAATTATATCTAAATGATATATCAAAATGATGTAGAAATTTAATATGCTTCTGATTGGTTCAGAAAGTTCACAATTTAACCATGTAATCCTAAAGAATAATATTGGATAAGAGATTTATAACTAGAAAGAACCCTAAAGTGTTCATCTAATCCAGCCTTCACTTTACAGATAATGAAACTGAAGGAGTGACTTGCCTGAGGTCACAGGTAGTAACAGAAATGGGATGTGTACGCAGGTCCTCTAACTTCAAACTAGCACACTTACCCCTAGCTCATTCTACTTTATTAATTCAATTTATCAGTTACAATTAAAAACTTAATAAAAGTAAGCATATTGTATACTTTTTAAGAAATATTACTTTAGTTAAGATGAACATAATGTCTTATTCTTGGGATGATCTCAATATCCTGTAAGATACCATCGTACCTCACCACTATTCTCCATTTTTCTGAATAGTGGCTGGGACATGAACTCCAAAACTTCAGTTAAGAAGAAAAGACCTCAGTTCAGCCATCTCATTTCTCATCTGGCTACATTAGTTTGGGATTTCTTTAATTCATTTCCTCACCAAGCCCCAGAAAACTCATGACTGAAATAACCTCCATCATCTTGGAAGATTGCATAAGCCTTGGTACTCCATTTCTGGTAAATCTCCCAATTTCTTTTAGCTTCCTTTTGTGTGTTGTCTTCCACCATTAGATTATAATCTCCTTGACAGTAGGGACTGTCTTTTTTCTTATTTATATCCCTGACATATTGTAGATGATTAATCAATGTTTACTGACTATTGTTTATTAACATAGTCAACTAGCGGGCCAGCTAGATGGCATAGTGGATAGAGCACCAGCCCTGAATTTAGGAGGACCTCTGTTCAAATCTGATCTCAGACACTTAACACTTCCTAGCTGTGTGATCCTGGGCAAGTCACTTAACCCCAGCCTCAGGGGAAAAAAAAAAAAAAAAACATAGTCAACTAGCAAAGTTCCTAGAACTTAAAAGAAAATTGTATTTATACTTAAAATGGCTCTCTGTAAAAAAAAAAAAAAAAAAAAAAAAAAAACAAAACAAAAAAAAAACTTTTGCACTAATGATTTGAAAATAAATATGACAATTCCTACCAAACCCACTTACAGGGCAGTTTTATCAATAACTATTAAGAAATATCAACAAATTATTTATCAATTAGCATAAAGAATGTCTTTGATAGTATATTACTAACCCTGGCACTGTTTTTACCATAATTTTTTTACTTCTCAATGTTGTCTTTATATGTGTGTGGTTGTGTATGCTATTCTTTTATCTTTGACAAAGTTATTTTTTTTTAAAGCCTACTTCTTGTATGTTTCTAATATCTATCTATGGATAGGGAAAAAAGGAACTAGCCACAGAAACTACTCCCATAGTCCACTCCCATAGTTATCTCTGTGACTTTGGGTCAGACTCACTTTTCCCATATATATAAAATAGAGAAAACAAAAGCACCTACCTACACTAGATTCTTCTAGGGATCAAAATCAATGAAAGACTATATAAAAGTGCTTTGCAAAAGGCACTTTAAATTTTTAGTTATAATTAACATTCTGGTATATTTTTCTAAGTGTAGGCTATGAAAATGCCCTCATTTATTTATGAATAGATTTCATTTGTACTAATTATAATAACCATCATACTAATGATGCTATGTCATGGATTTGACTCCTATGTGGCTTTCTACTCCACTGCTATAGACTTGTAGCCTAAATCTGGACAGGTATCACAGAAATATATGCCATTTATAACAAGAGAGACAGAATAGATGAGAGTGGATGGATCAGAAAAGTCCGTCATTATTATCATAAAAACAATTTAAATTTAGTACCTTACTAAGGGGGAATCTTTCTATTCACTTTCTATTGCATCATTTTCATATTGATATAATGGTAGGCCCCAAAATAGCATAAATATAATCATTCTGAAATTAAAGAAAGCCACAGACACTACTTATTGTTTTTGTATTCTGCACACTTATTTTAAAGAAATCATGAAATATTCTTCTAGAATTTCTAAATGGATTTTTACAAATAATTATATATTTTAAAATACCAAAGAAATACCATATCAAAACAGAATATCTTAATTTGACATTTTTAGGTTAGATAACTTTTCAACACAAGTGTCATTAGTGAAAACATAAAATGTATAAGAATGTTTTTGCCTAATGCAAAATTTTGTTCATAAAGTAAAAAGAAAGAATACCCATGATTCTAATTATCATAGTACAAAATGATTCTGAAGAATTCAAATACATTAAAAGTAACTCAAATTATAAAGTAAAAATGGAATATTGCAAACATTTATCTCATATTTCCTAGATTTAACACATTTCCCTTTGTAACTTAAAAAAACAGTTAGGGGCAGTTAGTAGTGCAGTCAATTGAATGTCAGCTCTTATGTCAGGAAGATCTGAGTTCAAATTTGAGCTCAAACACTTAATACGTCCTAGCTTTAAGACCTTGGGCAAGTCACTTAATCACAATTGCTTCAGCAAAAACAAAACAAAACAAAACAAAAAACAGTTTTTTTAAAGATTTTGCCAATCTTAAGCCTTCTTAAATATTACTTGTCAACCCAACAGAAGAATGACCAAATATTAGGAATTGATCAATCTGTCAAAATGTTACAGCTGAAAAAAACTTTAAATTACTCAATACAATTCCTGCATTTTATAAATGAAAAAGTGGAGGTATAAAGGAAAAAGTGAGAAGTAATTTAAAAACTTTAATCATGCCAAAAATAGCATTAGGGCCATAATTGGCATAAAAATTGGCTTCAGTTTGCTTACCTAATGGTGCTATTAATCACAGAAGAACTAGAAACAAAATATCACTATAGGAACAGCTGCTTAGGGATACAGATTGGCACTGATCTTAAGAGACTTCATTGGTATAAGGAACTCAGAGATAAATTCTCTCTACCATGGCAGGTCGGCATCTTCTCTTCAACTTAAAACTTTAAAGAGGCAATCAGGGCACTGAGACCTTCCCAGTGATCTGCCCAGGATGGTACAAATAATATCCTCAAAAGATGGGCATTAAAAGCAGCCATAAATGTAGCTAAACAAGTAATTTGTGTAAACCTCAAATCTTTCCATGGCAAATACACCCATAGGCCCTTATTGTCTTAAACTGCTTAAGTAACTGCTTACAAGTTTTTGTCATCTTTTACAACTCAACTACTTTTTATTCATGAACCACATGATATACTTCAAGAAATACTGTTAATCTCTGGCTTTATGGTAACATTAAAGATAACATTCTATACAACAGAAATATAAAAAGCAAGATTCGGATTTGGTAAATAGTTTTATAATTAGGCATTTATCCAGAGTACTTCATAGCTGGCTCAGGGAGATTGTAGCAAGATATTGTTCTACCTCTTTCTACCTGTATACCTCTGGAGAAACTCCTTCCTTCATTGCTCTATCTCTAACTCATCCTCCTCTCACCAGCCAGAGGGCCAGAGAGAGAGAAAGACACAAATAGAAGAAAAGAGAGAGAGAAAGAAAGAGCATACCATAAATTGAGCTGTTTATTATTTATAAAAAACTATAATTTTAAAATCTTTACAGAAATATGTAGACTTAAGCATAATATAATTGTAATATCAGGAAAAATGAATGATAAAGAAATACATCCCACATGGCACTTTTAAAAAGTAAAAGCAGCATTTATCATTTATTTTATGGTAAAACTTTCTGTGCAATTATAAAAACCGTATGTGCTGTGAGAAAGCTATAAAAAGTTTGGGGCTTCAAATATGCATGCTGTTTTGTAAATAAATAAATAAATAGAACATACCTGGGAGGATATCATTGATATGCAACAGAAGTGTACTTTCGACACTTGCAAAACTACAAAGTTGTATTCCATTGAATCTTCCATCCCAATTTCCAATTGGATTATCCTAGAAATATAAAATAAAATCATATTAAAAACTCATTCCTATTTTTTTTAAATGTTGAATAAAGAAATTTAGCATTTCCAACTTTATGTTATCACAGAAATTTTTCTTGAAATAATTTCATCTTTTGTGCTTAAGAGGAAAATTGATGAAATATGAAAAATTTTTATAGAGAACTAATATCATACTTTGGAAAACATAATCTAAGAACTATTACAGTACATCCATTCGGCAAGGTATCTGTACAATAGTTTGTTTATGCATAACCATGTTCTCTTTCCATATTTAACAACATTAACATTAATCTGGATAAAAATTGTTTGCAAAATTCTTCCCATTTTGATTACATCTTAATATCTCTTTAGTACTTTTAAATATTTATATTTAAACATGAATTTTAATATTCAATATGCAATATAAATAATAGTACAGAATAAATTAAGAGTTTAAAAATATGAATGAACACAGATTATGATAAGATCTGCACCACTGCAAAGAGTGGTGAGATCATAAGTCCATCAAAGTAATATTATGTCTTATTCTGCATTGGGGGGGGTACAATTTTTTGGAAACAATTTTATCATTTCATATATTTTAGTTTTTTTCCTAGAAAAAGGGAATAAACTCTTCCTGGGCAGAATGTTTGTCTTATATATAACTCTATAATATCTAGGACAGAGCCTTGACTATAATAAATACTTATTTACTATTATCTATAATATGGGATACTTGTAAAGTCAATTGATCATAGGACCATAAAGACTTGGAAAGCCCACAATCTTCCCTTTGCCCATCAAAAACTATGCTTAAACTAGTTAGGTTTTAAACTAGTTAGGTTTTCTAAAACTAAATATAAAAAATGAAAATTCTACAACTTCTCATTCAGGGGTTTAATAATTCTAAATTAAATTCTTTCAAAATCCAAATTTCCCCAAGTTAGGTACCCTTTAAAAACCCCACAGATGAGCCATTTTAAATATGCAATGGGCATTTTCCTTTTGTTGATTTAATAAACATGTCGGATAATCAACTAATATACATTCAACCCCTCAAAAAAAAATTATACCTTAAGAGTTTCTTACCATGTCAACTCCAACAAAGTATCCTAAATTCTCTTTTCCTGGCAAGACATCACAGAATATAACTGTTCCAGATTCTATACCTTCTCCAACCTTCAAAGAAACTCTGGAATTTATTTCCAAAGGAGGAAGTTCAACCTGCATCATGTCACCCGGGCCTGCATAATCACTTTCCAGTGCATTGTCATCATCTTCTATAAGCTCTAATTTGTCCAAAGCCACAAAGACACCACAATCTTCATCACATCTGAAAAGCTGTTTTCCTTGATAAACTCCATCAGTGAAACCTTGACCACGACCTTCTTCCTAGATTTAAAGAGAGAAAAAAATTACTACAGGTAATATTAGAGATAATCTTAGAAAAGTCCAAATGCAAGTAGTTAAAATATGTAGCAGCTAGCTAAAGCTAAGACAAAGTTACCTGACAAAGTCAAAAGTCTCTGTAGAAAGAAAATACATTAAAAATTATAATTCAATGAATTTATATATGAATGGATAAATTATTTCACAGTTTTGATATTATCAAAAGAACTAAATCAATGTCTGTGAAGAAATGCTCTTTTTCTAATCATTTTTGTAACAACTAATAGGTAAATATAAATGAATTCTATGACAAAACAATAAAAATGCAAAGCTCATGCAACTGAAAACTGTAATTGGCATTTAGTTTTGTAATATATGATACCTTATAAAATAAATATAATATATATTTCTGTAATTATTTAAAATATTTTAATACCACTAATATTTAGTAATGTAATCAACTTATATGTTTACATGTATATAAAATCATGATTTTTAAAGTGTTTCCATGTACATTACCTAGTATTACTTTATAACTAGCACATGAGAATGGTAAGTATTACTAAATTTATTTTATAGATGAAGACTCCAAAGATCAAGACATTAAGAGGTTTGCCCAAATTCATTCAACTCATAAGAGGAGGGATTTGGGATTTAATTCTAGTTTTTCCACTTTAATCTAGTACTCTTTCTACTATATCATGCTGCTTTTCTACCTTTCTAGAAGAAATGATTTAAAGATGATTTTTACAGCTAGTCCCCAGATAGGGCAACTGTCAAGATACTATAGTTTACAGAAAAGTTTTTCCAAGATAATCCATGTATGCCAGCTCATATGTAATAATAGTAATAATACTATTAATAACAGTAATTAGTATTTATATAACAAGCATTGTGCTCTTTTTCAAACATTATTCATTTGATGCAACCCTGAGAAGTAGGTATTATTATAATCCCCATTTTACAGTTCAGGAAAGTAAGGCAAAAGACATTAAGTAATTTGCTCCAGGTCACAAAGCTATTAAAAGTGTTCAGGGTCTTATCTGAATTCAGGTCTTCCTGGCTTATATAAATTGTATATGATTTATATATAACTAGAGAGAACAATGCATCAATGATACATCAAAACATTTAGGATTACTTGATTAATTAGTTTGCAATTCAGATGTAGTTTTACTAGAATTATTTTTTTTAATAGCATGTAGTAGAAATTTCAGGACCAAAATTTTAACTATTACTGTTTATACTTAACTGCTTTCTCTATTGTAGGTTTAAAGTAAATCATTTTGGAATATCCAAAATAAGAATATATTTTTGGTCCTAACAATCAGTCCCTAAAAGAGCTCAATATATCCCTGGGACAAAAAATAAAAACCTCAAGAGTGGCAATTAAAACACAGAAATCTTATCAAAAATCTTTATGTTTAATTATATTCTTTTCCCCTTCAATACCCTGCCCCCATCAAAAAGAAAACAAATATACACTATCTTCCAAAATTGCTTGTCATACTTACCAGCAACTCTACTCCAAAGAATATTCCCGACACTGTCCTCTCCGTTAACAAGGGTCCTCTGAAGCGTACAACTCCAGGAAATTTTTCTTCCCCAGATCTCAGCTGTACTTTCACAGGGCATCCCACATCTATTTGGAGGCCTTTACTCAGTCTGCTTTTGTTTTTAAATAGACTGTATCTTTCCTCACAATTGGTAATTGCCAAAAGCAATTCTGTGAATTTTTCATTTATTTCTACTACATCCTTCTCATCCACAAAAAGGACTGCATGTGGCTGCTCCAAAATTTTTAATCCAATATGATTTTTCTTGCCTTTAGAAAGAGGAATTCTTGTGTGCCCCAAAGAACGATCTTGAATATATTGTCCTATACTCCCCTTTGGTACTTTAAGAATCTTTTGTGTTTGTTTGTCTGAAACACTGCATTCTTGAAGAAGCAAGTAAAAAATCCGTTCTTCCAAATAGGGTGAAGTAACTTTTTCTTGGCTCCATAAGCCTGAACTCATTGTGATTCTAAGTTTGAAAGATTAATTCAAAAAAAAAAAAAAAAAAAAAAAAAAAAAGAATTACTAATATGCTTGCAATAAAATGCTCCCCCCCACACCAAAATAAAAACAAAAACACCTTCACTGGCAGTCCCACGCTTTGGTTTTAACAAATTGATGTCCATTTTCTAAAAAACAAAACAAAACAAAACAAAACAAAACAAAAGCCTCAAATCAAAAAGCCTAGAGGACAAGCAAAAAAGAAATTTTTAACTTTTTTTCAACATTAAACTATGATAAAATTTATTCACTTTTTATTATGATTACAAACATGTATATATAACCAACGTTATCCTAGGAAAAATTCAAATATATTCAAGAACAAAAGAATTAATTTGTATGTGTATTATAAACACACGTATATATTCCAATACATAGCCACATATTCACATGTATTTTATATGTAAGTATAATTTTGTAATTTTAAATAAGTGGCATATCTTATTACAATATCAAGTAGGTTAAAAGCTGGCATGATAGTACTTACAAACAAATTCAATTTTTAAAATTCAAAAATAAGGAGGAAAATCTCAAAATTTATATAGAAAATTTAAAAATTTTTATTAACAATAAATTCTCTAAATTTTAAAATAAGACTCAACTCTAATAAAGCTTATTAAAAGTAAGCCAATTTATTTTAACATGAAACCTATAAAAGGTTCGTTACAACAAAAGAAAGTCTAATATCTGTACTCTATAAACTTCCTATGTATTTAAGTTATAACTACTAATATTATATAGAGCAGTTCAAAATTCTATAATTTTATATGCATGTATATATAGAGGGAGAGATAAGGGGCACACATGTTCATCTTGGACCAGAAAATTCATTTTTTAAAATCACAGAATCTGTTATTATTTCCATTCAATTTAACTCCTATTCCATTCTCAATCCAGTTTTACATAGGAAACTAAAGCCCCAAAAGGTGATAAGATTTACCAGAGATCACATGGTTCATTTTACATATCCTGAGCTAACCACAATTAATTTTTTTTGTATGCCATATTTTGGTCAATGGAACATTTCACCTCTGAATCATTAGTATCATTTCTCTAATCTTAAAACACTTTTTATGCCTAAACTTTTTCTTCCATTTTCTCAGAGGCATGGAACTAATTTATATAAGAAAAGGCTTACTGGAAATTGTAAAAATATATAGCCTCGATCCCATTTTATTAAGGGTTTATTAATCCCTAGAACCTTTTTGATAGATCAAATTTGTAGGGCTTTGATGAAAAAAGGTGTCTGTATACATCCTCTTTATAATAAAGTGGCTTTTAATTCCTGAGTATTAATAATAACTAACCTCCTACTAACTAGATACATGCTACTAGCATAGTACCTACATAGTGCCAGGGACTGTGCTAAAAACTCTTTACAAATATCTCATTTGAGCCTTATAACATTAGGGTCCTGATTGACTCAGATTGAATATAAATACAATCATTTCTACTTTGGCCCTGAGGGTCTTCCCTTCCCAGATTCATTCGTTCATTCACTTAGATTTTTTTTTTAGACTAAGTGAAAGAGGAGATTCTTTGCCTCAATTGCTATCTAGCCTTAAACACTGAATGGGTGCAGCCTCAGTCAAACTGAGACTCATTAAAGATCTTAGCTTAAAAAAGACCAAGGTCTCCCACTGCATCCAGAGCCATCCCCAGTCTTCCTAATCTTGGGTTCTTGTCCCAGATGGCTGGAGGAGAAAGTGAGGTGGGTGAACTTGCACAACCCTCCCTCATTTAAGTCCAATTCACTTGCATGTTATGGCATCATCTCCCTGATGTCATGGTCCTCTTCAGTACGAAGGACAAAAAGCAACAATTATTACTTTCATTTTATAGATGAAGAAATTGAGGAAAACAAAAAATAAGTGGCTTACCTAAGGTAACACAGCTAGAAAACATCTGAAGTCACATGAGAATTCAGATCTTCTTGACTCTAGGCCCTGTTCTCTACTCACTGAACCACAAAGCTACACAGTATATTTATTACTGTATTTGTTTTATTCTTTCTTCTAACACAAATGTCCATTTCTTTTTTATGCATAATTTACAATATTCCCATATTTCCAGGTCTATTCAATTCTTGAATAGATCTTGATTATGAAATACAATAATCAAAATTTTAAGTTCAATCAAATTAAAAATGCATAAAGTACACCATTTGTAAAGCATTGTCAGTTATTTCTACAAGTTAATTCTCCAGATAAGGAAGTTGAAACTCACAAATGTATTACACAATTCAATACCTTATTCAATAGAGTGGAAGGTATATGATGCCTAAGAGTCATCTTTGTGAATGAATTGTGATACTGTTTTATAACAAAATAACCAACTCAGGGATCATTGGGATGTGCTGTCCATAGGTCAAATAGTTGCAGATAAATTTTATTTTAAGCATGGCATTTTGCCTTTTACAATTCTCTCTTCCCTTTTGACATGACTGTCGCCTTTTCCAGCCTGCCTCAAGAAGCCAGCCCTCTCTCTTTTTAACTTGCAGCTTTGGTGCTACACAGAGAGAGGAAACTATATAAGTAAGCTTTTAAGCCTTGTATGAAAAACAAAAATATAAATACTCTAAGAGAAGGCCTAAAGAAGTTTTACATGAATCAAAATGCATGGGCATTTTTAGTTCATGGAATATGCTTGGAGGCTCTTTTCTCTCTCCTTTTCCCCTCAAGCTCCAAGATTCTCAGCTCCATGCTTTAGAACTAAGGTTAAATACTGATTGAGTGAAGTGTTATCATTTTTAAGTGTGCATTCACACACACACACACACACACACACACACACACACAGAAATGGTTTTATTTAAATTCAGCTATTATAGGATATCTGGTAGTATTTTTAAAAGAAATCATGCAAATCAAATTCAAACTTAATTGTGAAAAATATAATATCATTTTCACTACTTTTAAATATTAAGATCCTGTAACTCTTTATGTAAAACAATTCTCATAATTCACAGTCCTTTATCCTAAACATTTCGGTCATAATTTGAAACCATTTACAACTTCTAATATATTAGTAACATTTAGCCGAATTAAAACCTTCAGTTATTGAATTTACTACTGGGTCATTGTTGCTGTTCAGTCATTCAGTCATTTCTAATTCTTCATCACCTTGCAGACCATAGCATGCCAATGCTGTCCATGGAATTTTCTTAGCAAAGATACTGAAGTGGTTTGCCATTTCCTGCTCTAGTAGATTAAGGCAAGCAGAGGTTTGTCTAGATTTGTCCAGAGTAACACAGGATGTAAATGGCTGAACTAAAATCTGAACTCAGGTCTTCCTAAATATAGACCCAGCACTGTAACCACTAAGCCACCTAGCTGACTCACTTTTTTATTAGGAAACTATATTAAAAATTAGTTTAATAACTATATTCTTTTATTAGAATATTTAATATTACTTAAATTATAATTTATATGTTATATATAATATATGTTATAATTGGCCTTTTTAATTTGATTACATTTAAATATATAAAAATTATAATAACATATATTTCTAATGAAATTTATATAATTAATTTCATTAAAATATTTAATATTCTGCTAAATAGAATTATGTGTTGGTAGAATGAGGGGAAAAAATTTATTTGAAAAATCTTCACTCTAGAGAAAATGGGACTGATCTATAGAGCATGAACAGTGTCCAGGTACTGAGTAAGAAAATATATTGAACAGGTAATAATAAACATTGCTTTTCCTTTTCCTCTTACTACAATACAAGAGGGAATAAGTTCATATTAAAGCAAATGTTGGTAAATGTGTATGCCTATGCATATATGTATAAAGCATTATCAAGAAAGGATAAGTTCTCATTTTTAAGTATTTTTTAACATTGTAAGTAAAATTTAGATGCTATTTTTAAGCAAATTTTAAAATTAAATTAAATTTTAATTTAAACTTAATTTTTATTTAATTAAAATCAATTTTAAATTAAAATTAAATTTTAAAAAATTTCTAAGTAAAATTTAGATGTGTTAACTATATAACACCTGCCCTTTACTGAACATATGAAATGGTGGAGAGTGGGAGGGTAGGGAGGACATGATGGCTCTAAGAATTCAGAAATCCAATAATTTTGGCAAAACTTTAAAACTATAGTATGACAGAGTAATATATTGATTACATGTTACAAATAATACATTTATTAATTTCATGCTTTCTTTTCAAGAAACATTATGGAAACAAGCAAAATACCAACTAACAGAGAAAGCTCCATAAACTAAGATATTTACAGGAGTTGAAGTGATAGTTGCCACTAATATTTCAGAATCACTCAAAGCAATGCTAATGAAAATTGCATTGAAGTCAGCTTTGTATTTGAGAGAAAACTATTTACTGAATATCACATGCATATAGCAACTGCTTTTGTTTAAAAATAACTAGACACAGTCACATTAATATTGAGAAAACTGATAATAAAAATAACATGTCCTTTTCCAAGTTTCAAATCAGTTAAAGATCTGATTCAGTAGAGGAGTTTCCCCACTAATGAAATTATAAGTCTATACAAAAGATAAACTAACAAAATCCCAAAGGTCTTTTACCTGATTTGACTATTGTCGTTTGATTTTTTTTCAAGCTATCTCAAAATTGATCATGCTTTATTTGAATTTGTAAATACAGTCTAACCATCTGAAATATGGCAAATTTCTATTTATCCAGCACTGGAAATTGGAAATATTCCAATTCAGTATTTTAACATGTATGCTGAAAATGAGGAATAGAGATTGGACTTGTGATTTCCCCTGGAATAGGGAACTCCAGGATAGGGAAATTCCCTCTAAAAATGCAAATTTGCTCCTTCTCTGAAGGAGTGTCCTAGAACACTGAAAAGTGAAGTGACTCTGCAGGATCACAAAGCTAATATGTATTAGAGTTGGAGCTCAAACACAGGTGGTCTTCCTAGACCCAAGGCCAGCTGTTGCCTCTCCATTTAAGAGTTATTATAAACCGTATTTGAATTACCAGTTTTTAAGGAATTAATACTTAAAATATTAACTAATCTTTGAAGGTTTAGAATATATCTCTGGATAAAGCATAATCCTTTTCTCCTCTCTGCTACTTTCACCTCTTTCTTTACTTCTCAACTTTTCTCCCTCCAAGGCTCACTCTATCCATCTATCAACAAGTACAGATCTCTGTGGCTGTACTCTACTGTTCAACATGTCACTTTTCCTCCTTTCTTGACCAGGTCAAATTCTTCCAACTCCTAACTCTAACCTTGTGGACTTTGATTTACATATTGATGTTCCCTCAACACCCTGACCTTCTAATTCAACAACTTCATAGACTCTTATTACCTATATCTTTTTTTTTTTTATCTGAGGCATTCATTGTTATTTAGTCACGTCCAACTCTTTGTAGCCCCAAGGACCATATAGCACACTAGCCTTGTCTTCTCCACTGTCTCCTGAAGTCTGTCCAAGTTCATGTTCATTGACTCCATGACACTATCAATTCCATTCTCTGCCATTCTTCTGCCTTCAATCTTTCCCAGCAACAGGGTCTTTTCCAATAAGTCTTATGTTGTCATTATGTAGCCCAAGTACTTAAGATTCAGCTTCAGTATTTGAATATCTGGTAAACTGCACGAATATTGACTGATTTGATTTCCTTGCTGTCAAAGGTCTTTTCCAGCACCATACTTTGAAAGTACTGATTCTCTGGCACTCAGATTTCTTTAGGATCTAACTCTCACAGAGATGCATTGCCACTAGAAAAATGAAAGCTTTAATTATGTAGACCTTAGTCAGAAAGGTGATGCCTCTGCTTTTTAATATGTTGTCCAATTTGGTCATAGTTTTTCTACTAAGGAGCATTTAATTTCATGACTTCAATTACCATTTCAGCAATCTTTGAGCCCAGGAATATATAATCTTACATTGCTTCCATTTCTTCTCCTTTTATTTGCCAAAAAATGATAGGACCAGTTGCCAAGATCTTAGTTTTATGTTAAGCTTCAAATCAGTTTTTACCCTTTTCTCTTTTACCCTCATCAAGAGGCTTCTTACTTCCTCTTTACTTTGTCATCAGAATAGTATCATCTGCATATTTGAGATTATTGATATTTCTCCCAGTAACTGTATTTCTGGCATTTCACAAGCAGTATTTTGCACATAAGTTAAATAAGGTGATAATATACAACCCTGTCATACACCTTTCTCAAACTTAAACCAGTCAGCTGTACATGGTAAGTTCTGTTACTTCTTGTGCGGATATGGATTCCTCAGGAGACAAGTAATATGATTTGGTACTCCCATCTGAGGATTTGCCACATTTTGTTGTGATGCACACAGAGACTTTAGTATAGTCAATGAAACAAAAGTAGATTTTTTCCTAAAATTCCCCTACTTTCTCCATGATCCAGTGAATGTTGGCAATTTGGTCCCTAGTTCCTCTGCTTCTTCAAAAATAAGCTTGCTTTTCTGGTATATTGCTGAAGCCTACCTTATAGAATCTTAACAACAACCTTGCTGGTCTATGAAATGAGCATAACTGTTTGGTAACTTGAACATTCTTTGCCATTGCTTTTCTTTAGGATAAAAAATGTAAATTGATCTTTTCCAATTCAGTGGCTCCTGTTTAGTTTTTGCTAGTATATTGAGTGCAGCACTTTTAACAGTTATCATCTTTAGGATTTTAAATTGTTCAACAGGAATTCTATTCACCTCTACTAGTCTTAGCAATCACTCCACCTCCCTAAGGCATACTCATCAGGAATATTTATTACCTATAAAGATGCTCCCTTCATGATCCTGAACTCTAATAAGGTAGAGTTATTCCTCTACCTTATTCCTCCTAAATAATCTCTCTATCCCTCTTCCTCTTTTCCGAATCTATTAGCCTTGCTCATTTCTCATTTTCTATACTTCACTATCTTGCTAAGAGTGACTATCTTTTCCTCTTGAATTCCTTGCTCCCTTGTTCTAGGACCAATCAGGCCCTGCTAATCCTCAGAAGTAGGTTAGTCCCACAGCCTTCTATACTCCTGCTTTAACACTGATGAGCTCAATAGAAGGAAGTCAAGCAAGTTTCCTAGCTAGGATCACTCTAACCCAAGTCAATGATCTCAACTGAGCATTCACTACTACTTAGCAATCCACAATCTATAGCTTTTGATACTATTAACCACGGCTTTCCTCATATTCTCTCCCTCTTCCTCCTCTTCTTCTCCTAGCTGTCTTGTCTCCCTTCCTCCTTCCCTCCCCACCTTTCTCATCTTATTCACTTCCATGGGTTCAATGATCACCAATATACACATGAGTTATAAATCTATATATCTAGCCTTAATCTCTCTCCTAAATCTCAGAAACCCACATGTATAATTGGCATTGACAAATAATCAATAAAATGTCCTATCACAATACCTCCAAAATGGAATTATCTCCCCCTTCCCCTGCCCCAAGTCCCTGTTCTCCTAATTTACTTTCACTGAGAGCATCATCATTCTTCTAGTCACCCTGATTTATAAGCTCTTTTGTTATCCTTTGTTCTTCCTAACCTAACCAATTAACAACTTTTAGAGAAGTTATATCACTGTCTGTTTTATCTGTCCCCTTTTCTTCATTTATATTAGTCTTAAGTTCTTATCACCTTTTATTTCTTAAATGGTCTCCATGCTTTTAGAGTCTTCCTTTCTAATCAAGTCTTTCAAAAAGTAGCCAAAATAGTATTCTTCCTAAGGTAAGATCTAATCATGTCATTCTTCGGTTAATAAAATTCAGTGGCTCATTGTTTATTCCAGGTAAATTTTTTTTTTCTCTGCTTTTCTCTGCAATTTACACCCTTACAACCTAATTCTCATCTGTCTTTTCAAACATTTCATATTATATATAATATGTATATGTATAGACAGGTAAATATTTAGATAAGACACATAGATACATAGATACATAGATAGATAGATGGATGGATAGATAGATGGATGGATGGATATGCCAGGCAAATTGGATTATTAGTTCTTCCCTGAATTTGGCATTCTGTCTCTTAATTCCATACTTTCATATGGTCTGTCCTTACCCCACCCTGACCCAAATGCTTCAAAAACAGATTGTTACTTTTAGTCAAAGCTCAATTAAGGTGCTACCTCCTATCCAAAGCCTTCCAAGATGATCGCAGTTAAGTATTTCCTAGCTTCTCAAATCTCTGAATATGATGTATTCATCCTAAAAAAAATGTTAAGTTCCCTGTGACATGGGACATTTTTGCTTTTATCTTTCCAGCAACAGCTTAGCAAGTTAAGTTGAAGCATCAATTATCATTGGAAAAGACCTATGAAAGCACTAGTTATTTGAGTTTGTAGATTCTAACTAAATAAGAGATTTACTTAATATGTGGGTGAATAAATAACACGTAAGTTTAGAGAATACAAATATTTACCTTACCTCGTAATGACCTGAGGAATATAATACAGTCAAAAAAAGATTTTTTTATACTAAAAAATTTTAAAAAAATTTAGCAAGTTCAACCACATCAGACAGCAAAATTAACAGCATCAAATACCTAAATCACTCTATGCATACATTATTAAAGTATCAATATCTACCTTATCTAGCAGATACAATGTCATTTTGATTCTCAGGTATCAGCATATACTATTCATAAGAATATCACTGAGGAAACAATGCCAGTTTTGAAATTCAAGAACTTTGTGCTTCTTCTGAGGTATAATAGTTCTTAAAAGCACTGGCAGTTATCCATTCCTTATCAGATTTCAGAATCAATACACATTCTACTAAATTACTATTCTTGATTATAATTACCAAACAGAAAAGATATCCAATGAGATGTCTTTCAAACTCTTCTGAATAATATAAAATGACTGACCATCACTTAAGAAAAAAATCTCCTTTAAAAGGAAAAACTTCCATATTCTTAAGCAAGCTAAAATTTGACTTAGAGAAAAGGTTTTTATATTTCATGACAGTGAGGAAAATCCTCATGCAGTTTAAAATTTCTCTCCAACTTATACACTGACACAAGTGGAAATATCAAGAGAGAAATATTATAAGTAAATATGTGAAAATCTATAGTTAAATTAAGTTAGGGGATTTTTGCTTTTTACAAAATAAACAAAAAAGAGTTTTCTTTCTATACATAGCAAACTCTCTCAACACAATTAAAATAGAATTTGGTTTATATAACTTTACAGGGAGGTTTATACCACAAAAAGCAAAATGTACCTATAATATGATCCTTTAAATCATCTTTATTTTATTTTCTAAGTAGTTCCCTTTGTCCTTAAACATCCCCTCCTATTTCTTCCTATGAAGGGTATAAATTGTTGTCCATCTAAACTCTGCATATAAACACATTAACAAATATCCAGCCACGCCCTTTCTATTCCCATCTCTATACTCTTTTCCAACAAAAATGTAAAGATTAGGAGTTAAACTTGATTCCAGACCACAGAAGAAGGTTAAATCCTAGACACCATCACTAACAAAGCTTCCTTTTTCTCCAATGCTATGACTGAGAGCAAATATCGGTTCCTTGCCAAAATGCTTTGGTAGATGATAAAAAAAAAAAAAAAAAAAAAAAAAAATATATATATATATATATATATATATATATATCCATACATATATATATATGGATATATATATATAAAACAATACATATAACTATACATATACAGAGAGAGAGAGAGAGAGAGAGAGAGAGAGAGTTGATGGGATTTAATTTTTCCAAATTCATAAAAATTCTTAAATTATTATTCAGTCAATTTTTATCTCAAGTGTAATGTCACACCTTTACTATCTCACAAATGGCAAGATAAAAAGAATATAGGATTCCATTGCACTTATTTATTAACTATGAAAAAACATTTGATTCAGAAGAACACTGTCTTTCAAGCCCTTTTAAAAGGTGTTTCCTACTTATCTGCCAAAATCATTTCTCAGAATGTGACAAGATTCTCTGGAAAATGACAGAAATAACCCAGTTCAATGACCTTCTGAAAAATAAACTACAGGTGAGGTATTAAAAAAGGAAAAATGTGCTCACCAAAAATATTCATCACTGTGATGAAGGAGATCCAGTGAAAGAGTCTAAGAATATGAAGTCCTCAGATAAAGATGGCATTGTGTTAATTATATCAAATATCAAGACAGTGAAAAATCTCCAAGATGAAATTCGCAATCACTCAAGGGAGTTTGGCCTAACTACAAAAAAGACCAAATGGAAAAAGACTGCCTTGCCTTCACCATGCACCAAAGACCAAATGGATAAACACGCCCATTGCCTTGGCTTCAAGATGCACCCTTACTTAAAAACACCTTAAAAAGCTTGTCCACTAATATATATAACTAGGGAAAAAGTATAGTTGATCAATGAGCTTTTCCTAAAATTGAAAAAACAGAATAGGCAGGATTGCCAGCAAAACCCAATTTTTCAATACATGTTGGGTATTGGACAAATCTACTACAAATAATTTTTTTCTTAATTTTACATTAACCTAATATCCAAATCATTTCTGGCAGAGAGACAGACAGACAAGGCAGTCAGATAGATAAATTGGCTTGGTTCTCCATAGCCTTCTGACAGAACTCTCACCCAAGATGACTTGAGACAACATTTATACAGCAATCTTGAACAAGAAAAAAAAAAAAATCACATGTAAAAATAGTACTGTGTTAGCATTCCAAAACAATAATAAAATTACTATGCATTTACTTAGTTTATCACTCCCCTCACTCCCTAAACAAATAGATTTCATTCAGTGCTTCCATTTCTTTTTCTTTTTCTTTTCTTGTCTTTTTTTTTTTTTTTACTTTTTTTTTAACTTTCTGCAGTCCAGCTTCTGACTTCATCATTCAATGGAAATTGCTCTCTTTGAAGTTACCAACTATCTCTTAATGGCCAAATCTAAAATGCCTTTTCTCGATTTTCATCCTTCTTAACCTCTCTGCAGTTTCTGACACTGTCCATCATCCTGTTGATGACACTGCTCTACAGATTTTTCTGACACTGTTCTCTTTGAATTCTCCTATCTTTCTGACCACTCTTCAGTCTCCTAGGCAAAATCTTTATCTAGCTCATGTCCCTAACTATGTATATACCGCAGCACTCTGTCTTGGGCCTTCTTCTCTAATTCATTGTTTTGATAAGATTATCAGTTCCCAGAAATTCAATTATATTCTCTCTCCATTTCTGTCTCTGTCTCTACCTCTCTCTTTCCACAGAGAAACACACACATTTATTTATATACACATGTATATATACCCATGTATGTATAATTCTTAGATCTATTTATTTATCCCTACCTCCCTCTCAATTCCTAGCTTCCTATTCTCCTGGGATATCCAACAGGCATCTTAAATTCTACAAGCCCAAATCTTTTCCTTAACACTTTATCCTCTTCCTAACTTCCCTATTATTGATGAAGGTACCATTATCCTCATAGTCACCCAGCCTCATCCCCAACTCCTCCCTCTTTCCACATCAATCTGTTAGCAAGTGTTAATGATTCTACTTATGCAACATCTCTCTTGCATATGTCCTATTCTCTCTAAAATGCCACAAACCTGATGGCCAATCTCCATCACTTCAAGCCTAGACTTTTTTCATTTATCTGTTGATTAGTCTCTCTGCCCCAAGTCTCACACCACACCAGGCCATCCTCTATTCGGCCTATCAAAGAGATCTTCCTAAAGCATAGATCTGACTATATCACATCCCTATTCAATCAACCTCAGTGATTCCTTATTACCTTAGTATCAAATATAAAATTTTTCTGTTTGGCTTTTAAAGCCCATTATAATTTGACTCCCTCTTAGTTTTCCAAGTTTCTTGTACTTTATTCTCTATCGCCCCCAAATCCCTAGGACACAGGCATATGTGCAACATACACATGTGCACACACACACACACGTACATGAACACACATACACACACACAGTGATTCAGAGGCGCTGGTCTCCTATTTCTCACACTAAACAGTCCAACTCTGGGCATTTTCAGTGGTTATCACCCATGCCCAGAATTCATTACCTTCTCATGTATGCTTCCTAGCTTCTCTGGCTTCTTCCAGTCTCAGGTAAAGTCTACCTTCTGTTCAAATAGTATTCACCCTCTGTTGATTATTTCCAATTGATCCTTAATATAACTTGCACATAAACTGTGCTCCTTGAGAGCAGGTACCATTTTTCCTTATCACAGTGCCTAGCAAATAATAGGTAGTTATTAAATGCTCACTCAACTAATTTTTTCTCAAAGGAGAAACACAAGGCAAAGAAATCCCTTCAAGGAAGGGATAAAGACTATACTGCCTTTAGAGAGATCTTTCAGGTGGGTGGGAAGACGGTGA
This sequence comes from Sminthopsis crassicaudata, assembly GCF_048593235.1. NCBI lineage: Eukaryota > Metazoa > Chordata > Mammalia > Dasyuromorphia > Dasyuridae > Sminthopsis > Sminthopsis crassicaudata. The sequence goes on along the minus strand of NC_133618.1, from coordinate 485,663,232 downwards.
TCTAACATGAAAGATTCTGTATTCAATTATTTAACTACCACTAACTGAGAGTTTATTGTCCATGCATCTGGTCCATCGCTATTCAAAGAAGTCTGGAAAGGGTTTAGATCAGAGAAATTCTATTTCTCAATATTTCTAGAGAATCCTATAAAACATTTAATTATTCTTCAAAACTTGGAATATCACTGCATCCCAAGAACTAAAAATGAATGTTACATTAGAAAGCAACAAAAAAGCCTGTGACGGGCATAAGCATGTTGCAACACATAAGCAAAGAAGAACTCTGAAGAAGAATATGAGTAAAGGATATCATCAAAGAATTGTATTACAGAAAGAAAAGATGGGCTGGTCATGTCTCAAGAACACATGATCTACTGGTTGATAATGTTGAGAAAATGTCTATAGCATGTTTGCCAGTGCCCTTGTAGTGAACTTTTTAAGAGAACAAGGATGAGAGTCACAGAGGATAGATTGGCATAGAATTGATTTTAAGCTATATTATTAAAGGGATCTTCTGGAATCATGTCAGAAATTCAATTAAGTATATAATATCTAATGGTTTCCATGACCTTCTACAGCAAAATGAATTATATTTGATATCAATAATAATTTGAAGAATGAGTGAAGTTATTACTCTAGTCATTGTTCTAATATTATACATTTATTACTGTGTTAGGAAGAAGCAATGCTATTTTATTTGTCATATTAGAAATATATTAGAAAAAATTATAATTTTGACATCCAATTTTGACTGATTTTTCTGGATCGTTTCATTTTATCCTTTTATACCCCAAATTGTGTGATGATATAAAAACCCAAACTTGACTCAGAATATAGCATAAATGGGAAAAAATAGTGACATTAAGTGGTAAATAGAATAACTTCATTCTCCCTTCTTCACTCTCATTTTTTTTGTCATCAAATTTCTGTCCAGTTTTGACATACAAAATCACATTAAAATTTTTTTAAAAGAAAGCATGACATACATCTTTTCAGACTTTTAAAATGCATTTAACAGTTGTGTTTATTTTTTTCTCTCTAAAATTACTATTACGATTTTAAATATGATATGTCCTCTGGGAGAGGAAGTGGGAGGAATACCTAATATAACAACTAATATAACAAATAGAAGATTTCAATAAAAATTTATTTTTATTAAAGCATGAACCTTGGCCTTATAAAATCTTATAAAAACTACTACTAATTTTCATGATTTTGTAACAGAACATAAATGTTTTGGACTTCAGTAAGTTCAAGATCTTTTTCTCCTGATAATACACTACTGTAAATCCACCTACCATCCACTGAAGAACAGCAGCAGGTTAATACCTAGAGCCATTATTAACCTACCTAGGGTTTGAGAGGGTGCAGAAAAGTAATGAACAAATTTCATCTCTCAGCTCTTGAAACATATTTAGACTTTTCATTTTTCCCAAGAAAACTATAGACTAGAAAATTAATAACCTTGTGTCACATAAAGATTTTTTCAATCAAAAAGCAAGATGAGTTATTTTTTGTTCAACTTGGAGGAAAGGGAACTAGGATAACTACAATCAATTTCTTAGAAATGCAAATGCAATAGAGTTATACACAAGTACACAGAACATGTCATTATATACTAGACATTCATAAGCAGCAATCTCTAGATGCAAATTCAACAATTCTTATTTCCATAATCTATATCACAATCACATTAATAGGCCTAAAGGTCATGTCTGATCATGTCACTGTTCTAATCAAGACATTTCAGTGATTCCCTACTGCTGAACAGGATAAAATACAATACAAATAAAATACAAACTTTTATTTTGTAATAGTTACCTTTAGGATAAAATACAAATTTCTTTGTTTATCATTTAAAGCCCCTTACAATTTGGCTCCTTTCTATTTTTCCAAATGAGTAACATCACACCCCTTTATTCATTCTTCATTCTAGCACAACAGACTTGGATTGCTTCTCCTGCCTCTGTGCCTTTACACGTGCTATCTCCCATGCCTGAAAAACTTTCCCCTGCTTCTCAGAACCTGCTAACGCCTTTAGTTCATTTTTCCCAATCTGGCCTCCAACATTCTTCCAAGCCAGGTAACATCCTTTGCACCACCCATCTTTTTCATCTTTCTGTATATGCTGTCTTTACCCATTAGGTTGCATTTTTTAAAAATTCCACCACTAGAGAGAAGGGTCTGTGTTTCTTTTTGCATGTATCTCTATTGGGAGCACTTAGGACATAAGGTAAGCATTTTGTAAATGCTTATTGACTGATTCCTTTTAGTATCACCTCCTCCCCCCCCTTCACTTTAGATATATCCTATACTTACTTCTCTGAACACATGCTGAATGCCCCTAGTAGAACGCCCTCCTTGAGAGATGAGAGGCTGTCTCACTTTCTGAGACAGTGTTTGCATCCCCAGTACCTAGAATATACAGTAAGTGTATAATAAATTGCACTGATTGATTGGATCTATGTATGTTCATCACCAGATCATTGACTATTAAAGAAAAAGAGAGATACCTTCTGTCCACGGAGAATGTTTCAACTAAAGAACTCCGAGTGGCTGTGTAGCAGCATCCTTAGCCAAAGGATGGGGAAACTGGAACAAAAACGAGAGTAAGTCAGCAGGAGACTGGGCCACCTCGTTTGTAAGGTGATAAAGACCAAGAACCTTCTAAACGTCTCTGTCCCGGACAGAACTCCACAGACCCTTATCAGAGTAAGATTGTGTCGTCTCCTTTCACAATTAGAGGAAGCGCTAAATTTCAGTTGGAAGTTAGTGAAATGTGTTTTATTTTTTCACCATTCAAGCTCCCAGATGCCCAGAAATCTATGCTCGGACCTCTGGAGAACTGGTGAAGCCCCGAGTTTTGGAACCTGGAGTCAGACTACCTGAGGTCACTTCCAGCCCTAAATCCTATGGCCACTAAGCCTCCTTGCTCTTCCTGCCAGCCCTACCTCCCATCACGCTACCGGAGGGGGGAGTCCAGCTCTAGTTTGAGCCCATCCGTAAGTCTCTGGGTCCAAAGGCGGACTACCACCGGCCTGGTGACTCAGTTTACCTCCCCTCCCCCTGAGGGTAAGAGTTTATAATTTACGACATTCCCGCTCCCCACCCCCACCCCATGAGACAGAAGGGGCTGTCCCAGGGCACCGGACGAGCAGCGGCCGTTAGCTCGAGATTGGGATCGCTCCCCAGGGAAGGCCGTGGCGGGCAGGCCTCGCTGGAGACAACGTGCCGTCTGCGGGGCTGGCGAGGCCCAGATAACTGGCCGGGACAGGGAGCCCCGACGAGGCGGGCGGCGGTGCCGGGGGCGTCGGAGGCGTGAGGAGAAGGCGCCCGAGGATTCTCGCCTTCCTAACCCCGCTGGAGGCTCCAGCGCCGCCCGTCATTTGCTCACCTAAAGGCGACAGGTCTGAGCAGGCTGAAACCTGGTTCGCAATTCTGCGGCCCCTGGCTCCAAAGGCCAAAAGTCGTCGCCGCCACCGCCGACTATTTACCTCGGGTAGACGCGCGGCCCTGCGCAACCGAACCTGATACCTGGACCCGCCCCCGCCTGCCCCGCCTCCGAGACGGAGAGAAGGAAAGGAGGGAGTGGTGGTGGGTGGGGGGAAATGGCATGAGGACCAATAGTGGCCCGAACGACTTCCAGCGCGCGCCAGGATTGGTCTTCCTCGTGACAGTCTCTCCGCCAATGGCTGCCGAACCAGCCCGATACTAAGGGACTTTCCGCTCCGTCAAGCTCGGTCGAGCCCAAGTGGGGGTGGGGGACTAAGAGAGGAAGAAGCAAAAGAGGGCGGGGATGGGGAAAGTGGCGTAACGCCTTCTGGTTGGCTGCCCGGCAGCAAGTCTCGAACCGCCATTGGCTATGTGGCGGGAGGGGGTGGAGCACTACAGGTCCCGGACTCTCTGGGCCTCAGCTGTCAAAATGCTTTCCAGAATTGGGAAGGGCAGGGTCTTTGGAGCTTGAGGAATAAGAGTTGAGAGTGAAGCCCTCTCCCCCCTGCTTGAGCTGGGAGTCCGGGTCACAGACTCGTCCCGGAGTCCCGAAATGCCCGCAGCCCTAATCACTGAGTTTCCCAGGACCTCCCCGCCAGTGCCTCAGTTTCCCTTCGTGAATGGGGCTGAGGGAGCTCGGCTCCTCTCCCAGAAGCCACATATTTAGGTCAGAGAAGGAGACGGAGTTGCCTCACATCCTTCCTAGCCAACAGCCAGACTTACGTCGTAGTTAAGGACCTTTCAATACAAGGGAGGTCTTTGCTTCCCGGGTGAGCTCAAAAATACTTAAGGAAGTGATTTTTACCTCAGTGTGAAGACTCTCAGTACGCGGGATTCTTGTTAATTAATTCCTTCTCTGACAAATTAAGCACCGGTTATGAAAGAGAGTGAATAACTGTGCTCAAAGGAGGGGGGGAGCAGAAGGGTCCTTGTTCCCAGAGGGCTGTGGGACTGAGAGGGACAGCCCGAGGGGAGTTCTCGCTCCTGTAGTTATTACCTGTCGGGGGCTTCATTCACACTGTCCTCCCCGCTCTGCATCCAAGCGCAGAAGCCGGGCCAAAGATGAGCCATCCTGCCGGGTTTTCTGCTGTCATGTTACCCGCTGGCACTTGTGCCCCTTGGCAGAGCCGGCCATCTCCAAACAGCCTTCCCTGACTATTCTAATGCCCAGTCTCCGCTCTCTGGTGTTCTTCTCCAGTACTGATAATACCATCTCCCTAACGATCTGGTGGCTCACCCCTGGGAGAACTCCTGGCCCTACTCTTTCTTTGGAAGTCTTCGTAAGCAGTAACCAGAGAGACAAATCTGACCATCTCCAAAACTTGGTCCAGGATGCTATTGATGCTATCCTGACGGGGTTTTGAACCTTGTTTTTCAGCTATAACCTCCTTATGGTGAATCATTTCAAATCAAGCAATGTAGGAAGAGTATTCTTATCCATGAGTAATTCATGATTGCTGTGAAAAGTTCCCCCCCCAAATCAGCTAACATCAGTTTACAGTTTACAATCTAATATGGATTATTCTCCAAAGAAAACAAGGCCACAGAACAAAAAAACAAAAGCTCGTAACTAAAAACGTACAGCTTGCCGTCAAGATGGCAGAGTAAAGGAAGTGGTCTGGCTACTTCACCTAGTACACCTCTGTGAAGGGCTGGAACTCCTGAGTCCATGCACTGAGATAGGACAATTGAGCACTTGAGGCTAATTACCGATTGGACAACACTCTATAAGAATATGCTTGGAGAATGGCTCTTCCCACTATCCTGTGCTGGCCCAATAGTTTGGTGTATACAGAGAATTGTGGGAGGGACTAGGGGGTGCAGGGAGACTAGCCAGGGTCACTTCTGGGAGAGAGACCACGAGGTGAGGTCACAGACATCCTATGCGGCCACTCTCTTCACTTCTACCACTAAAGACCAAGAATAAAGACTTTTGCTTATCCTGACTCCGACTGATTCTAAGATATCCAGGGTGCTATCATGATCACCAGACACCTCCTCCACAATCTAGAAGAGGACCAGACTGAATTCCAACTCAAAAAGCCATGAAAAAAATCTCAGTGAATCATTTTTCCAGCCTTGGATTGCTTAGGAAGACAGAAGTTCTACAGGCCAGGGCTGGACAAGAATGGATGCTGGCAGAAGCTGATCAGTGGAACAGAATAAGCATATAATATACAGAAGCAAATGAACCCAGTAATGTAGTGTTGGACAAACCCAAAGATCGCTACGATTGAGGCAAGAACTCACTACTCAATAAAAATTATTAGAAAAACTGGAAAGTAAATTGACAGAAACTAGGCATAGTCCAACATCTCATATCATTAAACGAAAATGGGTACAAGAGAGAATTGTGGGAAGATGGTGGAATAGCTCTCCAGATTTACCCCCCAAACAGAACAAGTTTGTCCCTCAAGGCAGAAATAAACTAGAGAAACACAAATCACAAGATAATATTTTCACCTTTTGTTGTTCTTGTTTGCTTGCTTTTTGTTTTCTCTCATTTTTTTTTCCTTTTGAGCCGATTTTTCTTGTGCAGCATAATAATTGTGGAAATATGTACAGAAGAATTGTGCATGATTAATATATATTGGATTACTTGCTGTCTAGAGGAGAGGGTAGGAGGAAGGGAAAACGAAAATTTTGGTACATATAAAGTTTTACAAGGCTAAATGTTGAAAACTAGGCATATATTTTGAAAATAAAAAGCTATTTAAAAAAATGTAAGAACAACAAAAAAAAGAAAATTAGAATTGTACAAGAAGAAGGCAGTAACGCCATGAGAAATTAAGAAATAACAAAAGAAAATAAAAAATAGAACAGAACGTGAAACATATTATTAGAAAAACAATGGATGTGGAGAACTGATCAAGACAAGAAAATATAAGAATAATTGGACTACCTGAAAGCTACAACCAGAAAAAGAACCTTGACACAAAAATGCAAGAAATAATCCAAGAAAATTATCCTGGAGTGATAAAACATGAAGAGGGAAATAGAAATAGAAAAAAATCCACCCATCATTACCACAAAGAACTCCTTTGTGGAAAACACAGGAATATTATTGCCAAATTTCAAAACCCCCCAGATCAAAGAGAAAAATTTGCAAGAAATAAGGAAAAAAAAATTCAAATGTGCTGGAGCTATGATTTGAATTGTACAGGACTTATCAAAAGCCGCAATAAAAGTCCGAAGGTCCTGGAATCATATATACTGGCAATCAAAAGAACTGGGCCTGAGGCTAAAAATATCATATCCAGCAAAATCATCCATAATATTGAATGAAAAAAATAGATATTCAATGAAATTGCAGATTTTCAGGACTTTCAATTAAATCTGAAAATAATAGAAAATTTAACATAAAAGAGCCAATATGAAAGATCAGTTTCAAGGAACTTAATATGATCAAATTGTTTATGTTTTTCACATGGAAATTATACTATGTGTTTAAGATTGATATCAGTAATTGGGTAGCTCAAAATAAGCAGAGTGGAGTATGATCTGACTTTTAAAAAAATCAAAACTGTCTAGGAAATATAAAAATAGTAATTATTTTATACAACTGAGGTAAAGAGGAAGAATAGACAAAGAGGCATTACAGGAGGGAGGAGGGCTCGTAGTTTTGAAAACCTACTCACATCAGGAATAGGTTAAATAGACAATTCTATATGTATAACATGAAGGGTATAGAAGCCTCCAAAATCCATTTAAAAAAAATAATGGATGGATGGAGAGGGAATAGGATAAATCGGTGATGTATAGAAGGATGCATAGATTTATGGCAATGGGACAAGGTATGTAGATCAATGGGCAAAGAATAAAGAAGGGGCAAAGGATATAAGATAAGGTGGGGGTACAGAAGGATGATACATGATAAGGTATGTAGATTAATGAGAATAGGATAAAAAAGAAAAGAAAGGGGGGTGACAAGGGAGGGATCCATGGGTAGAGGAAGGTTAACTAATAACAAGGCAAGTTAAGGAGTAGAACTAAAGTAGAAGAGTTAGCAGGGATGAGAAATAAGTGATATATAGAAACACTACATCAAGAATCAGGAATTTACTGTAAAAAATAGGCTAGTAATAATTGATTTTAGACAAAGTCAAACTTAAAGATTCAATCAAAAGACAAATCTACATTATATGTCTGTCATTTTTTTAGATGCATGTTTACATACAGTAAATGAATATATATATGTATCAAAAATATACTTGTAGATATATGCATGTGGATGTATATGCATGTAGGTCTGTGTATGTGTGTATATAGATCTATGTGGATCTGTGGGTGGATGAGAATGTGTGTATGTGCATCTCTCTCTCTCTCTTCATATATATATATATATATATATATATATATATATATATATATATATGTATTCATAGGTTGAATTGTAACCTGCTTGGGGCAGAGAATGAAAGCAGAAAAAAAAAAAAAGAAAGAAAAAAGTTCTCAGTAGAGAACAAAAGAATAACCTACAAAAGCAAAGAAAAGATGGACACTAATGAATATGATTTCTTATTATATATATATATATGTTTTCGACAATTCTCAGATGATGAAATTGAAACTATATCCACTCATATGAAAGAGTGTTCCAAATCACTACTGATCAGAGAAATGCAAATTAAGACAACTCTGAGATACCACTACACACCTGTCAGATTGGCTAAAATGACAGGAACAAATAATGATGAATGTTGGAGGGGATGTGGGAAAACTGGGACACTGATACATTGTTGGTGGAGTTGTGAAAGAATCCAGCCATTCTGAAGAGCAATTTGGAACTATACCCAAAAAGTTATCAAACTGTGCATACCCTTTGACCCACATTGCTGCTATTGGGCTTATATCCCAAAGAAACACTAAAGAGGGGAAAGGGACCTGTATGTGCCAAAATGTTTGTGGCAGCTCTTTTTGTAGTAGCTAGAAACTGGAAGATGAATGGATGCCCATCAGTTGGAGAATGGTTGGGTAAATTATGGTATATGAAGGTTATGGAATATTATTGCTCTGTAAGAAATGACCAGCAGGAGGAATACAGGGAGGCTTGGAGAGACTTGCATCAACTGATGCTGAGTGAAATGAATAGAACCAGAAGATCTCTGTACACTTCAATGTTGTATGAAGATGTATTGTGATGGAAGTGGAAATCTTCAACATAAAGAAGAGCCAACTCACTTCCAGTTGATCAATGATGGACAGAAATAACTACATCCAGAGAAGGAACACTGGGAAGGGAATGTAAATTGTTAGCACTACTGTCTATCTACCCAGGTTACTTATACCTTCGGAATCTAATACTTAATGTGCAACAAGAAAATGGCATTTACACACATATATTGTATCTAGGTTATATTGTAACATATGTAAAATGTATGGGATTGCCTGTCATCGGGGGGAGGGAGTGGAGGGAGGGGAGGGATAATTTGGAAAAATGAATACAAGGGATAATATTATTTTAAAAAAAAGAATTACTCATGCATATATACTGTGGGAAAAAAATTCTAAATAAAAAAATATATATATATTTTTTTGAAATGGAAATTTATTGTTATATATTTTGAATCCTCTGCTGGATATATGACAATGTTTTGTTTTGTTTTAATTTTCCTTTCTGTCTCTTATTTGTTTTTTTTCTTATTTTGTATTTAGTTCAATGAATTTTAAAAAGAAACAAAAATGGGTAAATAATTTAAAAATAAAGAGTGACATGGATAAGCAAATTAGTGGATCCTGGGACAAATTACCTCTCAGATCTATGGATAAGGTGATGCTTTTGTCATGTTCATGACCAAACTTGATATAGAAGGAGCAAAATTTTAAAAAAGAATATTTTTTTTAAAAGCGGAAAAATAGATCACTTTTATTATATAAAATTTTTAATGATTTCCCTAAATCAATTCAACTAAAATTAGAAGAAAAGTTGCAACAAGTTTTTCTAATGAAGGCCTCATTTCTAAGATATAGAGGGTCAAATTAAGAAGATGATAGCCATTCCCAAATTTATAAGTGCTCAAAGGATATTAAAAGGTAGTTTTCAGAGGAAGAAATCCATGCTATCAGTAGCCATATGAAAAAAAAATGCTCTAAAAGACTAATAGGAAAATACACATTAAACTTAGAGGTATTTCCTCATACCCATCAGATTGGCTAAGATGACAAAAATAGAAAATGACATGCTTGAGGGGATATAGGAAAAACAGGTACACTCATGCACTATTAGAAGAGCTAGGAACTACTCCAACCATTTTGGGAAAGCAATTTGAAATGGTATCCAAAAAAGCTACTAAACTATGCATGCTCTTTGACCCTGCAATACCACTACTAGGTTTGTGTTACAAAAAAAAATTAAAGAAAAAAGAAAAGGACCTAGAAATACAAAGACATTTATTGCAGCATTTTTTGGTAGTGGCAAACATTTGGAAACTAAGAGGATACCCATCAATTGAGGAATGCCTGAACAAGTTATGAATACAATGAAATACTATTTGTAAAAAATAAATAAATAAATAAAAATTAAATAATAGGAAGACTTCTAGAAACTGGTACAAAGTGAACTAAGCAGAACTAGGAGAAAATTAATATAGCAACAGCAATATTGTAAAGATAATCAACTGTGAATAACATAACTGACTAACACAATGACCCACCACAATTCAAAAAAATTCATAATAAAACATACTACCTATCTTCAGATAGAGTGCTGATGAACTCACTTGTGCAGATTAAAGCAAATTTTCTTCCCTTTTTTCTTTTTTTTTTCCTCTGGACAAAAATGATATGGAAATTTGCTTCATATGATAATATATATTTGTTATGTGTTTTATTTTTCTTGCCTTCTCAGTAGATAGGGATATGAAAGGGAAGGAAAGAATTAAGAACTGAAAACTGAACTTAAAAAAAAAATCACAAAGTATTTCTTTCATCTCTTCCCATCATCCTCCAAAATAATTATCTCTCTCAGAATCCCAGAGAAACCGTTATCTTCAGTCTCTCTAAAAGTTTTCTAATGTTTGTGATACCTTCCTTAAACAAAATAACAAAGCCCCAAGTATTTTATTCCAGTTGGTGACACAGGAGCCTTGGCTCCCTAAATGCTGAAAGTAATTGTTTCTGTGGGGACAGTAGCGAGAAGTTACTTCAATTAATTACCTACAAAAAAGAAATAGACTAAAACTTTCCACATTTTGTTCCTGTCAAAAGTGTCTTCAGCCACTTTTTTTCAACTTAGTGAGATGCAGAGGCTCTAATTTGCCTTCAATTTTACTTTCAGCCTATGTTTAGCAAAATTCTCCTCACATAGCTAGTTGGGAATTTGTGCTGCATTTGATTTTCTTAGCCAAAAGATAAGTGTGTTTTGCTTGTCAGGACTATTTCTAAGCATTCTTTCTTAAATAAAAATTTTAACATGTATTTATAAAGTCTTATTTATGAAAAAGGCAGCTTTATTGACAAAATATTTTAATATATATACTTACAGCTTAATAATTATGTAGAAGTTTACAATCACATTTTCTATAAAAATACAAATTTTGAGAAAATAGGAAGTGCTTTAAAAATATAAACAGCTTATCCTCCCCCGGGATCAGTGCTTTCTCCAGGTTGTAGTTTCAGAAAAATAAAGAGTTATGACAGTAGTTTTTAATAGTCAGGGCCTTATTTTGCACCTGATAGATCACAAGCTCTTTGAGCAGGGCCCATTCATTTTTGTCTTTGCATCCCCAGTACCTCGCAAATTATCTACAACACAGCACACACTAGATAATTTATTTGTGGGTTGACCTGTAAGCTCTCCATACAGTCAGCCTGGCATAGTGAATAGAGTACTGGATTTGAAGTCCTAGATTCAGATCTCACCCTTGACATCTCCTAGCTTATTCAACCAGAACAAGTCATTTTACCTTTGTATCTTAGGCAGTGACTAAGGCATAGACTGTGTTAATGAATAGAGTTCTCACACCAGGAACTCTCCATGCTGAAAGAAATCACAGGAAGTTTTTTATATACAACTTTGCAAACATAAATATTCTACTAGTAAGCCCAGAACAGAGAAACAATCGCCAGAGATCTGCTTCAGAATTCATATCCAAAAAAAAAAAAAAAATCTCAGCAGAGCTCATTTCACATACAAAAATCCAAAGGCATCAAATTAGAAAACCATCTGACACCTCCCAAAATTCAGTCCTTAAGTGACTTTAAAATGCTGCAATTTGATGAGTCTGTTTCCAGATTCCATCTCTTTATGGACATTTTATATGATTTAAAAGAAATTTTGATGTAGTTCAGTTCACATAGTTTTGCCCCTCACATATGAATTGCAGTTTATTCCAGGATGACCCCCAAATTACTAACTTTGTTGCAATTTAGAACTGAATAAGGAAATTAACTCTTCCTTCAGCTTCATCACCATCTCCCAACTCTTGCATTTAATAATAAATAGACAGTATTTTCTTGTGTAGTACAGTATCATGTATAATAGCAAACACTCAATTAAAGCTAACAAAATTTACAACCCCCTGCCTCAGAAAGGTAAAGCATAAGAACATATATTATCCACCTAAGAGATGCCCACCAACCTCCAGAAGGATTCATTGGAATATGTCATTCAAATGTCAGTTTACAATCACTGTGTTCCAGCAATGGAATATGGAAAAGATTTGATGGAAATAAGCTTTGGAGAATGATCTTCAGATGTCAAATACTGCTTCAATCTCAAAGTATCTCAATCTCAAAATATCTAACTCTATATCCAAGAACTAACAGGAACGGGGGAGAACAGAGTTCAATCTGAATGTGATGATTCTGCATCAAACCAAATTTCCTGGTATATAAGATCTAAACTCAAAACTCCCCAAACAAATTAACTCTTGGTGATCAAAACAAAAGTCTGGCATCCATGAGGCTGAGCTGCTCAATTTCTTCTGGAGTGAAAATGTTCCCTCTGAGCCTAAAACCATGAAAGGGTAAAGAAAGCTTCAGTTAAAAAACAAACAAACAAAAAAAATAAACCTACTGCAACATTTTATAATGCACTTTATTACTTTCAGAAAACTGGAGTTCATTTACATCCTCAGATACTTTGTGTGATCTTGGAAAATTGGCTTAACTTCCCTGTCTTAATTTTTTTCTCTGGGAAATGGGGTTAGTAATATTGCCTGTTTTACAGATTTGCTATAAGGATCAAATCTTGCAATCTAATTTTAAAAACCTAAAATGCACTAAATAAATGAGTTATTTATTAGGAAAGGAAATGAGAAATCTTCTAGTAATACAAAATAACTGGAAGGGTCCTTTGAGATCATCTAGTCCAGCTCCTTTAGTTTTTAGAAAAGAACATGAGGTCCATAGAGAGGTGGCTTATCAAGGTCACTCAGATAATAAAGCTAACATGTAACCCAGGGCTTCTGACACCAAATACAGAACTCTTTCCACTAGACTGGCTTCAATTCCCTTATGCCCATTTGACAGCAGAGACAGAATATCTGTACATTTGAGTCTTCCATAGAACTATGGTCATGAAAAGATTCCTATGATCCCTCACTACTCCCAACTCACTAATTCATGTCCATTTCCCGTCTCTATGGTATTTAATCAGACATAGGAGATCTGGGGGGAAAAGTAGCAAGAAATATGAACCAAGGAACTCACAGGAGATAAATCAAGAAGTGAAAACCACCCCATTCTGACTTGGTAACAATCTAGAGATGGAGCTGCTTGATCTTTGTTGACATGTTCTGGGTAATAATTCACCTGATTTTTTTTTTCTTAAGTGAAGGACTGAAACCAACTCTGGTCTTTGTGATTTAAGTGAGGTACAAGGGAGAAAAAAAAGAGAGAAGGTCCAGAGAGAAATAATAAAAATAATTAAAAGCATGGAAAATAGAGCTCAAAAAGATACTGTAACTAAGATCTTACAGTTGGATTGAAGGAAACATTTCACTTGTTAATGTGAATGAGTCACCTACTAGAAGTTAGCTAGGTGGAACAGAGGATAGAACCCTGTGAAGTCAGGAAGACTCATCTTACTGAATTTGAATCTGGCCTCAGACACTTACTAGTTGTGTAAGTGTCATTTAACCTTATTTACCTCAGTTCCTCATCTATAAAATGAGCTAAGGAAAGAAATGGCAGATCACCTCAGTATCTTTGCCAAGAAAATCCCACATGTGGACACAAAAAGTTGAGCATAACTGGAGGAACTCAACAAAAACCTACTGAAAATATTGGTAAGAACACAGTTTTGGCAAATCTACCTCTGCTGTTAAGACTCACTGCTGGTTTTATAATGGTAAAACTATAATATGATTTTTCAAAAACTTGGATACTCCAGAATCATAGAATCATATAGCAGAAGGAACTTCAGAGATTATTTATACAAAATCTGACGTAGTGCACAAATGTGGCACCTCTCTCTGACATCCTAAGAATATCTGGCAACCATATATTCTTAAAATTGTGACAGTTGCATCTGACCAAAAAAAAAGAAACACTTATTAAAAAGTTTTACAAATTCACATATGGTAATATATTTTGGCCATTAAATCTGGATTGAGGGCAGAAGCTGTGATTTCTCCTTTCTTTTACATTTTTAATACACCCCAAGTCCCTAGCACAGGGTTAGGCTAGTAGAAAGTCCTCTCAAATACTGGTTGCTAGGACTGATTGAAAAATTGGGAAATTGGGACTGCTTTAAAAAAAAAAAAAAAAAAAGACTTACCAGACTGATTTGATAGTGGCATTACCTTCCAGAACCTGAAGGAGGACAGAAACACCTTGAAGAGTAATGCTGTTGTTGGAAAGCCTGAGAATAAAGAGGAGAATAATATTGAAAACTTGTGAGACACTGCTATGTATTATTATTATTATTTCCCCATTTTACAAAAAAGAAAATTGATATCCAGAGAGTTTACATGACTTATCCATAGCTATATATCTAGTCAGTTTTAAGGGAAACAAGACAAACTCAGGTTTCCTGACTCCAAGTCCATTGCTCTTGCCACTGAACTGCAAAACTGAAATATTAGAAAACAACCTTCCTTTTAATCATTTCTGTTAGAGAGTGGGTTAGTGATGGGGACCAGCTTTATGTACAGGAAGAATAGTGAGTAATTTTGTATGGAGTATCCAAAAGTCTGCCCACACCAATCATTATCCCCACCTGTCTTTAGTCACTAAGGAGATTAAGCAATGAATTCTAATTGTGGTAACAACTTCCAATTTATATAATACTTTTCTTTCCTTAGAGCAATCCAATGGGATAGATAGCACAAGAATTATTTTCATTTCTTGTAAAAGTCTTGTTGTCTCTGTTATAATCCTTCTCTGGGAGGAGATCCCTTTTCTGTAAAATCTTTTCCTCTGTGAGCAGGTTTCTTGGGAAGCTTCTGGAGCCTCTAGCCAGACTCTCTCCTTCCAGACTGCCGTCCCAACTATGTCCCAGACTAGCCTCTCTTCTTGCCCTACTGCCCTCCTCTTTTATCTTAGCAGAAAATGGGCTAGTGAGAACTCAACGGGGCTTGCAGGAAATACTTTGACCAATGAACTTGCTCCTCTTAATGGTGCAAATTCCTTTAAACATGTAAACTCTCCCCCAGAAGTCCAAAGGTGCAAACTCCTTTCAAAGGCCTGAACTAAAGGTGTGAATTCTGAGCTAGAGAATTGTTTAGACAACCTGAGTTATCACCTTGTAATCTTAACAATTTCTTAGATGAAGAAACTGTAATTGAGAGGTCAAATAACCTGCCACATGATAAATGCTTAATAAATGTTTGTTGTGGACTGATTTGTGGATTAAGTGATTAAGGCTGGATGGTTTTCTGAAATGTCTCAAAGATTTGTTTTCCCAAAATGATCCTACCCTCTTTCTCCTTATCCCACCTACTCTAGCTACAGCAACCACTTTAAGAATCAATCACTCAATCAATAAGTATTTATTATTAAGTCTTATAGGTACTGTCTTCAATACTAGGGATACAAAAACAAGTTAATTGAATGTTGTCTCTACTCTTGATCTTTAGTAGTACATGAAGCCAAAGTGTAATATTGTGGTGATAGCTAGCCCCAGATAAAGAAAATTAACCTTTCAATTAAAAAGATGAATATTTCTAGCATCTTGGGCAAACATTTGTGGGGAAAGAGCTCAACTACAGTGATATACCTTATCCTAATACTGTTGGACTTCTATTACATCTGAGTTTCTGTGAATAATTTGCTATGTTTGGAGGAACAGGGTTTGGAAAAGCTGTGGTATATCTAAATTTGGACAATAATGGGCCACATTATTAACCCTACTTCCTCTCTGCGCAAATTTGTAAATTTGTAAAATCAGCATTGAGTCCTAACTTCACTAACACTTCTGCCAAAGTCTGATTTTTGGAAATGTCTCCCACTGGAGTAACAAGTGGAAAGGCTTCCCTTAAACAATTGGCATCTTCACAGCCCCCCAAAAGCAACACAAACAAGCAGAGCTAAAGTGGATATTTGTCTGTCAGGAAGCAGACGGTTTTTAACAGAGGCAGCTGTCTGCTTGTCACCAGACAAGCATTTTCCTGGAGACATATTTGCCAGGGCAGATGCAACTTTGCTCTAGCATCAGGCAGCATGTAATGCATCTCTTACGCTATTTCAAAATGAGGCCTTTTGGCTCAGGACAAGGTTTGGAACACTGCCTTTCTACTATTGCCAAATGCAAACACAGCTTAGTCCCTTAATTGCCACCTGCTTGATGGTTTATTTTGCATTTGTCCCCATTTGCTCTTCCTGTAGGACTACTGGCAGCTAGATGGTGCAGACGATAGAGACTAGAGAATTAGGCCTGGAGTCAGGAAGACCTGAGTTTAAATCTGGCTTTAGACACTCCCTGTCAACAGTTATCTCAGATGTAAAATGGAAATCATCACAGCACTTACTTCATAAGGTTGTTGTGAGGTGATACTTTAAAGGCCTTGCACATTGCCTGGCACATGACAGACACTTCATAAATGCTTGTTTCGTTTTCCTTCCCTTTCTCCTTCCCCTCTTGATTTGGAGGCAGAAGGATCTGAGTTCAAATTGTATCTCACAATCTTCCCAATTGTATAATACTGGGAAAGTTGTTTAATCTTTCTCATTATCAGTTTCCTCATTTCCAAAAAAAAATGGTAATAATAGCATCTGCTTCACAGTGCTGTTATGAAGATCAAATTCCTATTCTTTGCACACGAGGTTTTACTTTAAAAAAAAAAAAGCACTTTAAAGACTGCCCAACAATTTACAAATATATTATCTCATTTGATCCTCACAACAGCTCCATTAAATAAGTGCGATTACTACATCCTTTTACAGTTGCAGAAATTGAAGCTGAAAAGCCTAAATGATTTGCTTAAGATAAGGCAACTAGTATCTCACTGTCCAAGGGAAGATTCAAACTCAGGTCTTCCTAACTTCTAAATTCAGTATTGACTGTTCCATCTGGACATATGTAAAATAGTAAGAACAACAACATGAAGTCCACAGAACAAAGGTGACTCTGAGTCATAGAACCATAAAATCTTGGCAATCATCTAGTCCATGCCCGCCCCATTTGAGAAAATAGGAATATTATCAGGTTCAGAAAAAAGAAGTTTGCCCAAGGACCCACAACTAGTCAGTGACAGAACCAGATGTACAATCCAATCTTGCATTATTATATTTCATGCTGCTTCCTCTCTGAGACAAAAGGATTTGTACTATATCAGAATCCATTTCTTCTTCTAGATTGGACAGCAATGGAGACCTATATTAGCTTTGTGATGATATAGTACATATGACACATAGTCAGTCAGAGAGCTTGCAAAATTGTTTTCACCAAAGTCACAAGGTTCCTTACTTAAGGACTTTCAAACTTGAATTTTTCTTAAGTCCACGCACCAGGGCACACATATCTTCATCTTGAAGATGGTTCTCTTCAAGGCTAGCAGGAATACAAAAAAAAAATCTGGTTATGACTATGGAAAGGCTCGATTTTAAGAAAAAAAACCTACATCTAACTTTCCAATCTTACAAAATAAATAAATTTCAGAGTGGCTGATATTGGCATGATTTCTTTGTATTTACAAAGAATTGAGCTAGGGGCTCCTTTAAGTACCAAACCCATCGAATACACTTTAAATGGAATTTGATTTGCAAACAATTTTTTTAATAGCTAAGTCTCTTTTGTAGAGTGAGATGCCTCTGTGGTTATACTTTCAAGTAGGAGAATCAAGATAATTTATAACGTACAAAACTTATGCAGAAATAATTTGCTCTGCCAATGAAGTCATGTCAATGCCTCCTTCATGCTTGAAAACTCAAACTTAGAAATTCAACTTTAAATCTGCAACTACATTTTTCTTTAGCCCTATTCTTCAAGGAAAAAAAAAGACATATTTAAATACAAGGGATAATAATAAATAATTCTGAGTAGAATAGTTTTTTAAAAGAAAAAAGGAAAAAGGGCTACAATAAGAAAATATTAATAGCATTTACATAGTACTTTAATATTTGCAAAGTACTTCATAAATATTAGCATCATTTTACAGATGAGGGAACTGAGGCAGAAAGCCAAATGATTTATTTGCTCAAGTCAAGTGACTTGAGCTAGTGAGTGCCTGTGAATCTGACCCCAAGTCCACTCTCCAAGTTTATCCACTGTATTACTTAGCTGTCTGAAGGCAAAAGAAAGAAGAAAAGTGTCAGAAGAGATAACAGACTTATGGCAGAAGGAAGAAGAGAAAGATAAGGGAAAAGGAAAAAAAGGAAAAAAGAAATCCCCTTAAACATTTGGAGCTAAATACTTGAGGTTCTTCTCAAAGAAGAAAGAGCTGGACCCTTCTGAGAATCAAAGGATCAGAGAGGTAAAATTGTAACAGAGCTCAAAGGAAGCAGCTGCTTAAGATCTATACCTATGATCAGGTGAAAAAACATCCAATAAAAGTCAAATAAAAAAGAGAGTAGGGGTGGTGGCTGGTGGCACCCTGTTGAAGGCTGCTATTTTTCAACTTAATAATAACAATAAAGAGGTCTAATGATTTTTCAGGATATGTAACAAGGAAGCTCTGAAGTTTATCATCAGACCCAATAGGCATAAATGATATTAATACATCTGTCTATTCCTAGAGCTTAATACAGTTCTTGGATCATAGCAAGTGCTTAGTTATGCTTGTTAATTGTCTGTTAGAAAGAAACTAGAAAGCATTTTTAAGAATTATGAAGTTTTTGGCAAGAAACTGAAAGTAGATCATTTGAGGGTAGGTCATAGTTTCATCAATTCAATGGCTCAAATGCAAGGGCTTCATTTTTTTTAGTATCATTTTATTTTTCCAATTATATGTAAAGAAAGCTTTCAACATTCATTTTTGTATGATTGTGAGTCCTCCCCTTACCTCTCCTCTTCCCAATACAACAAACAATCTGATATAGGTTATACATGTACAATCATTTTAAACATTTTAAACAAATCATTTAAACATTCCATATTATTCACATTGGGAAAGAAAAATCAGAACAAAAGGGGGAAAAAAAAACACAAAAAAACAGAAAGCAAGCAAACAAAAATGGTGAAAATAGTACACTCTGATCCCCATCCAATTTCTATAGTTCTTCCTCTGGGTGTGGATGGCAAGGTTTTTCTGAAATCAGCCTGCTCATCATTTCTTGTAGGACAATAATATTCTATTACATTCATATACCATAATTTATTCAGCCATTGTCCAATTGATGAGCATCCATTCAATTTCCAATTACTTGAACAAAAAAAGAGCTACTACAAATATTTTTGCATATGCAGGTCCTTTTTTTAATGATCTCTTTTATGATCTCTTTGGGATACAGACCCAGTAGTGCACTCACACAGATCAAAGACTATGAACAATTTTATATTCCAATTATATGTTCCAAATTGTTCCAAATTGCTCTCCAGAATGACTATATCAGTTCACAACTCCACCAATAATGCATTGTCTCATTTTCCCCACATTCCTTTCAACATTTATCACTATCTCTTCCCTGTCATCTTAGCCAATCTGATTGATAGTGCCTCAGGGTTGTTTTAATTTGCATTTCTTTAATCAATAGTGATTTAGAGTACTTTTAAAAATATTACCATAGATGGCTTTAGTTTCTTCATCCAAACATTGTCTGTTCATAAATTCTCTATATATAATTTTAGAAATGAGTTCTTTATCAGAAACACTGGCTGTGAAAATTGTTTCCTCCCAGTTTTCTGCTTCTCTTCTAATCTTGGCTGCATTGGTTTTGTTTGTACAAAAACTTTTAATTTAATGTAATCAAAATTATCCATTTTGCATTTTATAATGTTCTCTCTTTTTTGGTCATAAATTCCTCCCTTCTCCAAAGATTTAATAGGAAAACTATCCCTTGCTCTCTTAATTTGTTTATTGTATCAACCTTTATTTCTAAATTATGAGCCCATTTCAACTTTATCTTGGTATAAGATGTGAGATGTTGGTCCATGTCTAGTTTCTTCCATACTATTTTCCAGTTTTCCAAGTAATTTTTGCCAAATAGTGAGTTTTTACCCCAGAAACTGTTGTCTATGAGTTTATCAAACAATAGATTACTATAGTCACTGACTATGTCTTATGTACCTAACCTATTCCACTGATCTACCATTCTATTTCTTAGCCAGAACCAAATTAATCCCTAAAAGGAAAGGCATCTAGAAGAAAAAGGCTTATTTGAGAAATGCTGGAGGAGATACTATATGAAAATAAGATTTGCATTCTGGACTAGGATTTAAAATATCAGAATTATGGTCTTTGGTGCAGGATGGAGTATACATAATAAGGACTGAAAATAAAGAAGAGAAAAAAAAAGTGTCAGAAAGCTAGATATCATTAAGAGTACCAACAAAGCAGATAAAAGAAAAATAGTAGAAATTCCTCAGAAATTCACAATAGGCAAAATCCAAGGAAGAAGCCAGCAATAAAATTCATGGCTTCAGATATCTATTCATAATACATAACATTTAGTTAAATGTAAAGTGAACAGGAGATATTGATTTTACCCAAAAGTTATCATTAGCTTGGGGTGGGATAAAACACATGACTAAAAAATGATTCTGAAAAACCATTCAAATTTCAAAATTAACACATTCAAATTTCAAAATTAACACAATAACCCCAAAGAAAAAACCCTACATATAGCAAAATATTCTTACCAGAACTTTTTGTACTGTGCAAAACATTAGAAAACACTGCAGACACCCAATTGGCAATGCTTAAACAGATGCAGAGGTAAATATACAGAACCAGAAAAAACAATCACATTTAATAACTATAACAACAGAAAAGTCAAACAAAATACAAACTGAACAATGTGAGATTATAGTAACCAAATTTTATCCTGGGCATGAGAAAATATAGCTCCTTCCCTTCGTGGCTGATGGGAATGGAAAGGAGAAAAATATCGAAAATATTGCTAAATAGGTTGATATGTTGGTAGGTTTTACTGAAATGCTTCTCTGGTTTTCTGATTATGGAAAAAGGAAGGAATATTTGGAAATAAAGGTGATGCAAAGAAAAATCAATAAAAATAAGAAAATATGAACAAGATAAGAAGGAGAAAGACAAGTAGCATTATAGAATGATGAAAATGATGATGATGATGATGATGAAGATGATAATGGTGGTGGTGATAATGATGATAGAGATTAGAATAGCTAATAGCTTTTAAAGTTTGCAAAAATATTTGCTTCCTCTCACTTGAACATAACAACTCTGTAAAGTAGGTATTATGATACCTCCATTTTACAGGGTGGGGAACAGAGAGAAATTAAATAAATAATAAGTAAATAAATAAAATAACAGTAACAATAAATAAATAGTAATTAATCAGAGACAACATGGGTTGTAAATGTCTGACGCAGGGTTCAAAGTCTTGGCTACAAGCCCAAAACTACATTCACTATATAGCAATGCTTTTTTAGACTATGTAGCTCTCATAATTTTTATAATTAAAAAGCCAGCTATACTCTTTACTTTTCCTATGGTGTTGTGAAGAAGCCTCCTAATTTGTCTCCTTACTTCTAGTCTCTCCTTCCTCCAATCAATCCCCTGAGCTGCTAATAAAGTAATACATTCCTAAAGGCTGGATCTAACCACAGCTCTTCCCCCACCCAAGAACTTTAGGGGATCTGGGATAAAACACAAATACATCTGTTTGGTATTTTAAGTCCTTCATAATCTGACCCTTTAAAATGGCCAAGATTTCATTATGCACGCACTAATGTTTAATTATATATACATACATTCATGTATAGTTTTCTAAACATCGCACTTCATCTTCTGTTCTGTGGTTTTGCTCAGACTGTCTCTCACGTCGGAACACTCTCCCTCCTCAGAACTGCCTCTTGCAATCTCAAAGGCAGCTGACTACAAGGGGGCTTTCTCCCTCAGTTTTCAGTGTTTTCCCTAACCCTGGGTACTTTTTTGTCACTTTATATATATTTCATACTTATTTATCTGTATTAAGCCCCATAATAATGGGATCATTATGTTTGTAACCCCCAGTACCTAACAGAGAGTAGGTGTATATTAAATTCTTGTTGAATTTAATTGACTAGAAAGAAATATGCAAAAACCCAGGGTCTAGAGCTTATGAATAAAGGTCAACATGAAGCAGAAACAAAAGCAATATTATAAATAGAACAGCGGAGTATGATCAAACAAATCATAATACAGGAATAGAATGTTACTGTATCATAAGAAATAATGGATATAAAAAAGGGAGAGATTTATGGAAAGACTTACTTTAATTTATGAAAAGTTTAAAAAGTAGGAATATGAAAATAATGAGATAATGTCTTCAATGAAAAGAACAACTATATCAGCATTAAGCAAATTGAACTCGGTATAATTATTAGAATCATGTTTGGCCTCAAAAAGAGAGGAGAAAATGTACCTCCCTTCCATCTTTACAGAGGTAAGAGAGTACAGGTATAGAACATTGCAGACTTGGTTAATGTATTAATTTTACCAAACTTTCTTTCTCTTTTAAAAAATTCTTTATTACATGGCCCATTCATTAGAATAGGGAGACATTTCTTTGTAAATGTTAGTAAAGTAAAAGCAATTTTTAAAAATTGTAAAAAAATTATGCTACTGACCACCTTAAAAGAAATAGGAAATAAATGAGATGTTCAGGAAACAGATCCCAAGTCAGGCATCTTAATAGTGATTGGGAATTTCAAATTATCCAGACATTTATTAGTGTTCTCTCTGCCAGTGTCAAAATTGCTAATAATTTGAAATCTATTATGATAATTTTACCATTCAGTTAAAAAGGAAAAAATTGAAAAGGAGAAACTTGAATTCAAATTCTGGTTCTAATCAATAAACAGGAACTAATTGCAGAGATGAAAATCATAGGAACTTTATGAAGTCACCATTCCATCTTAGCAATTATTATAGAAAAGAATAACAATTATTATAGAGAATTATTAAAGTGGTCATAGTCTGACATATATCCTAGATTTCGAGAAAACATTTCAAAGAGTTCAGAGAAAAGCTAGGCAAAATTCAATTTCCTCTGGATCTTCTTAGGCAAAATGCTCCCCAAATCCTTCCTAGCCATCTCTATTATCTTTAGTTTCTTCCTTTCTTCCTTTCTTCCTTTCTTCCTTTCTTCCTTTCTTCCTTTCTTCCTTCCTTCCTTCCTTCCTTTCTTTCTTTCTTTCTTTCTTTCTTTCTTTCTTTCTTTCTTTCTTTCTTTCTTTCTTTCTTTCTTTCTTTCTTTCTTTCTTTCTTTCTTTCTTTCTTTCTTTCTTTCTTCCTTTCTTCCTTCCTTTCTTCCTTTCTTTCTTCCTTCCTTTCTTTCTTCCTTTCTCTTTCTTTCTTTCTTCTTTCTTTCTTTCTTTCTTTCTTTCTTTCTTTCTTTCTTTCTTTCTTTCTTTCTTTCTTTCTTTCTTTCTTTCTTTCTTTCTTTCTTTCTTTCTTTCTTTCTTTCTTTCTTTCTTTCTTTCTTTCTTTCTTTCTTTCTTTTTCCCTGAGGGCAGTTGGGGTTAAGTGACTTGCCCAGGAAGTGTTAAGTGTCAGGTCCTCCTGACTTCAGGGCTGATACTATCCACTGCGCCACCTAGCTGCCCCTATCTTTAGTTTCTATCTACTGCTTCATTCCTAGTTGCCTAAGAACAACCCAGGATATTTTCCATGCTTTAAAAAAAAACACATTTAATCCTACCATCGCCTCAAGCTATCAAATAATTTCTCTCCACCCTTTTATAGCAGAACTACTAGGCAAAAAGTCTATTTGTGCCTTTATTTCCTGTCATCTCCCTTACTTCTGAACTGCCAGATTTCTGGCTTCTGACTTCATCAATCAACTGAAAATTACTCTTTATAAAATTACTAATGATCTCTTTAAAACTGGAAACTGAATGGATCCCCATCAGTTGGAGAGTGGCTGAATAAGTTATGGTATATGAATGTTATGGAATATTATTGTTCAGAAAGAAACAATCAGCAGCATGATTTCAGAGAAGGTAGGAGGGCCTTCAGTTCAGGCAATGTTATGGAGATAAAATACTATGCAGAAGGTCAGTCTGGGGTAGGGGGGGTAAGGGAGGTGGAGAGAAAGAGAGAGAGAAAGAGACAGACAGACAGAGACAGACAGACACACACACACACACACACACACACACACAGAGGGAGGGAGGGAAGGAAGGAAAGAGGGAGAAAGACAGAGAGACAGAGACAGAAAAGAGGTATAATGTTGAATTAAGCTGAAAAAGTAGTCGGAGATAGATTATGAAGGACTTTAAGTATCCAACAAAGGAGTCTATATTTTATCTCAAAGGTAACAGAAAACTACTCTAGTTTATTGAATAGGGGAACACCATACCCATGCCGTGCTTTTGGAAGGTCAGTGGCAGCTGTGTGAAGGATAGATTGGAGAAAGGAAAGAATTGTGGAAAGGAAACCAATTTTATCTCCATAACATTCCCTGAACTGTAGGCCCTCCTGCCTTCTGACTCAGGTCAACAGATACATCTCATATTACATTTTTTCTCCTGATTTGTTAAAAATGCCCCATCTCAAAAAAAAAAAAAAAAAAAAAAAAAAAAAAAGGATTTAATTTTCAGATACTTTTATACATATCATCTCCTCTAATCAAATGCCTTGGAAGGTAGTGAATTCCTCTACCTAGAAGCCTTTAAAAACAATTTGAGGACCTTTAAATAACAATTTGAGGGTACACTGCTGCAGGAATTCTGGTTTAAGTCTAGGTTGGGCTAGAAAAGGTTCCTTACAACTCTGAGATTCTGGGACCTTATGATCAGGGATTACATATATGAAAATTATTTATGGCTCAATTTTCACTCTGGATCAACTTCCCTCTCACAACATGGTGCTATAAGGTCTTCAAAAGCCCAGTTTCCCATCAATCAATTCCAATCACTGTGGTAGATACTAGGGACATAAAGTCAAAAATGAAACTTCTCTAATTCTCAGGGAGCTCATATTTTTTCGGGAACAATATTTGAAGATATAACTATATACAAAATAAGGATGAAGTTTTTTGGGAGATATAACAGCTATGGCATAGGGAGAAAAAAATGCAAAATTTTTAAGGTAGCCCAGATCAAAGTAAGAGACTTTTCTACAATGTATTCTACAATGTACTCAAAATACTCAGGACCATAAAGTCACTGTAACATTCATTCCCAATACAACAACATAACAAGAAAGAAAAATGCTGCCTAAGCATCAGTGATCTAAAGGAATTATAGATGCTGGCTTAGATTCCTGTAATTTTTAACCTATTCCCCCAACCTTGCCTGACTGCTGCCTGACATTTAGAAAAATGGATGAAATCATGGATGGACATGCATGTTTTCTAAAGTGTCTGGGACCTACTCCTAAAATGCTAAGAAAAATCACTTCTATTTATATAGCATGTTACAGCTCAAAAACCACTTACCAAAGAAGCTCCCAGAAACAGAGGGTAAGTGCCTAGCTCATGTTCAAGTTCATATGATTCATCAATCATAGACTTTGAGCATGAGCTCAGTTCTCCTGACTCAAAGTCAAGTGTGCTTTACAATATATATCACAGTATCCCTCCTGTGCTAAAAGTAAAACCTATACACGAGACAGACCTGCTATCAAACCTTTGGAGAGCCATGAAAGACAGCAGAGAGAAAACTACGTCCAGCTTCCCAATCCTACTCCCACCCCCCAAAACCAGCAAAGAATAGAAGAGAAAAACAAGAAGAAAGGATTGATGAAGACATCAGTTAGACTCCTCCCATTGGACTATAACTCTGGAGTTTACATGATCAATAATGTAAGTCATTCAGTGTTGTCTTACCTTCCACTGCCTTTAAGTAAAACTTCCTTCTCTAAAAACTAGTGATACTCTAACCTTCTCATGCTGTTTTTTTGTGTAGCATACATAGGAAGCACTCTAAGACCTACTTCTTAATGAAGAAGGCACTGAGGGAATGAGGATGGGGATAGTAGAATTGGAAGAAGAAGTTCAGCAAGCTCCCTTACTTTTCCCCCAAAACTCCTCTAAACAAATCTAAAAAATGTAGGTAACCAAATTTTGATGGGAAAATCCAAGAAAAGGTCCCCACAACTTGTCAAGCCTGGTTCAACAAAGGGAGACAGAGTTCTATGAACTTAGGGATGAGGTCTGGCCAGATGTTCCCCCTCAGAGCATTCCAGCTGCCAGTTTGTCACTCACTATCCAGTTACAGAACCAGAGTGGACGGCAGTGGGGATCAATGGTATATCATGGGAGATCATGTCCACAGGCTTTGGACAGTGTACTGAACAAGAAGCAAACTGAGAAACAAGCAGGAGCTGGGTGGCTTGAAGCCCCAAGAACATAGCAGATCTTAGTTCTGGTCCTTCCAGAGAAGGAATCCAAACCAAAAGTCTATAGTTCTATTACTCTGAACTAACAGCTTTCCAACTAGCTGGCAGTTGCAGAGTCTAGCAGCAATTTATTATTGCTAAAATGCAAACGCAAATCAGGAACTTAAAGGACTCAGAAACTCAGATCAGAAGAGCAGTGATCAGACAACCCTGGGCCACTCCACTTTGAAAGCTTTTGGGGATCTCCACCTAAATGAGATCTGAAAATAACAAAACCCTCAATACTCCAAGAAAGCAGCAATAGGATTAGCTCAGACCTTCCCTCCATTAATGCTTAGAATCTAGTCCTAATATAGAAATCTAAAGTCAGAAAGTAAGCTAGTGAGATAAGCTAACAAAAAGGATGGGGGGGGAGAGAGAGGGGGGGTCTGGGGCCTCATAAAAAACTATTATGTAGTTTGGACCAAATGCAAATAGAATTTCTAGAATAATTTTTTTTTTAATTAGAGGTTTTCTTTTTATCTTTTCTTTTTTTTTTTAAATAAATAGACTATACACTTGGTACAAAATTTTGCTCAAACAATAAGTTCCTGAAATAATAGAATAGAATTTTCAGGATTTTGCCTCAATCAAACCTGAATTCAATAGAAAATTTAACATGTAAAAGCCAATATCAAAGACTAATTTTAAGGGGCCAAACAAGGATTAACTAGTTTTTTGTTTTGTTTTATTTTTATGTGGAAATATAAACCATGTAACCATGAGTAATTGGGTAGTCCAAAAGAAAGCTGAGTATGACTAATTAGAGAAATGCAAATTAAGACAACTCTGAGATATCATTACACACCTGTCAGATTGACTAAGATGACAGGAAAAGATAATGATGAATGTTGGAGAGGATGTGGGAAAACCGGGACACTGATGCATTGTTGGTGGAGTTGTGAAAGAATCCAGCCATTCTGGAGAGCAATTTGGAACTATGCCCAAAAAGTTATCAAACTGTGCATACCCTTTGATTCAGCAGTGTTACTACTGGGCTTATACCCCAAGGAAATACTAAAGAGGGGAAAGGGACCTGTGTGTGCCAAAATGTTTATGGCAACCCTTTTTGTAGTGGCTAGAAACTGGAAAATGAATGGATGTCCATCAATTGGAGAATGGTTGGGTAAATTGTGGCATATGAAGGTTATGGAATATTATTGTTCTGTAAGAAATGACCAGCAGGATGAATACAGAGAGGCTTGGAGAGACTTACATCAACTGATGCTGAGTGAAATGAGCAGAACTAGGAGATCATTATATATCTTCAACATAAAGAAGATCCTGAATTCAGTTCCAGTTGATCAATGATGGACAGAAACAGCTACACCCAGAGAAGGAACACTGGGAAATGAGTGTAAAATGTTTGCACTATTGTATTTCTACCTAGGTTACTTATAACTTCGGAATCCAATTCTTACCATGCAACAAGAAAATGGTATTTATACACATATATTGTATCTAGGTTATACTGTAACACATGTAAAATGTATGGGATTGCCTGTCATCTAGGGGAGGGAGTAGAGGGAGGGAGGGGAAAATTTGGAAAAATGAATACAAGGGATAATGTTGGAAAAAGAAAAAAAAATTACTCATGCATATGTACTGTCAAAAAATTATAATTATAAAATTAATTTTAAAAAAAGAAAGAAAGAAAGCTGAGTATGATCTGACTCTAAAAAAGCAAAAGTATCTAGGAAAAGGTAAAAATAGTAATTATGTTATACAAATGAGGTGCAGAGGA
>NC_133618.1:485297616-485332616 GCF_048593235.1 Sminthopsis crassicaudata | reverse complement strand
TGCCCAAGATCATACAGACAGTAAGTAGCAGGGCTGGAATTTTGCTCCAAATTGTGCAGTCTTACTGTACCACACTGACTCTCGGTCACTTCTTTAAATTCATACTTCTAACCTCATGGTGAATGGAAAATTCACTCTCCCTGCTTTCAACACCATAGACCCCAGGATTCCATAATACTCCCAGGAGAGGACCAGGCCTGTGGGGTTTACACCTCTTTGAAGCTGTAATTGTAGGGGAAGGTGGGGAATGGAGCAGACCCAATGGCAGCTCTGAGCTTTATAACAAACTTCCTCTAAATGAAAAACCTCGGAAATTCCCATTTTCCAATCTCAACCATAAATCCGGCCTGGAAACTTGGCTGTGGGCTCCTTCAGGAGCTTCTCAGATCTCAGGGCCTCATTTAGCACAACCAGGTGGAGTTTTAGCTTCTCAACCTGGTGCCAAGTCTTCCACACTGATGTAATGGAAAGAGAACTAGATTTAGTGACAGGACAAGTTTGACCAACCCACCTCCTTCTATTTGTTTGCTTTTTTAGCAGCAGATTGAGAGACCAAAATAAAAAATCTCCAGCTACCAAAGAAAAATGTTACCAATAATGACTTACATGCAAGAAGTTGAATAAATAATGTCATCAAGAAAATAAATGTAATAATAATAGCTAATATTTGCAAATTATGTGCCAGAAACTTTGTTTTATGCTTTACAAATATTATCTCATTTGATCCTTACAACAACTCTGGGAGGGAATTGGTATTATCTCCATTTTATAGAAAGTAAACCAAGGCAGAGGGAAAGTGGCTTGCCCAGGGTCACACAGCTAGTAAAGGTCCAAGTTGGATTTGAACTCAGGTCTTTCTGACTCTAGGGTCTAGCATTCTATCCAGCTGTGTCATGTGATAAGAAATGAAAGTAGATTGGTCATATAACAAGAATAAAGGATAACAGATGGATGCCCCAAGGTTGCACTAATACCCATGAAATGGCTTAAAATTTTTTTTATTCTAAATTTAAGCACCAAATATCATGAAAATTTCCATATACAAAGTAGAACAACACCAAAAGAGGATTACACATAAAACTGCAAATCAAAGTTTATTTTTCCTTTTAAGAATTAATGCATTCGACTTATAACTTTTAACATACTTCCTCTTATCTAAATTTTTTTCTTGGCCTTCTGTTCTCTTCTGTAATTGGCTTTTTATTTTTATGCTGAACTTAACAATCACCAAATAAAATGGGTGTTTCCATATGGATAGATGAAAAAAAGAGAAGGCTTTCCCTGAAATTATAGGTCTCTTTTATGTACAATTAATTTTTCTTTTCAAAGATATAACAAGCTTAACCTGTAGCTTTCAATGCTGTCGTACTTGTCTATGACTCTTTCTGCCCTTCCTTCTGTTCTCTTCTATGCATTTTTAAAATAACTTTTCAGTGGTCCTTTTTTCTTCTTTCCTTTCTTTCCTTCCTTCTTCCCTTCCTTCCTTCCTTCCTTCTTCCTTTCCTTCCTTTCTTCATTTAGTCATTCCTTCCTTTCTTCCTCCTTTCCTCTCTTCCTCTTTCCCTTACTCTCTCCCTCTCTTCCTTCCTCTCTCCCTCCCTCCCTCCCTCCCTTCTTCTCTCCCTCCTGTTTTCTTTCTTTCTTGCTTGCTTGCTTCCTTGCTTTCTTTCTCTTTCTTTCTTCCTTTTCTTTCTTTCTTTCTTCCTTTCCTTTCTTTTTTCTTTCTTGCTTCTTTCTTAGCAACTCTACCACATATACTTTTTCTCTGAAAAAGAAAAGAAAAGAAAAAGGAAATCCTTATAAAAATGCAAACAAAATCAATCCTACAATGACTGTGTCTGAAAATTAATGAAAATCCCACAGAAACACAGATAGTCCATCATTGTTGTTTAAAAGGTACCATCTTTCCAACACCAATGTCTCCAGCATTTTGTCCAATTTCCTGGAGAGCCATGGAGCCAGAGTATTTCTGACATTACTCCGTGTGCAATTTTCTGGACTGATCCCCGATGTGGTCAGCCAACAGCCTCCCAGTAGGTGGGGTCCCCATTGCCAAAGTCACTGCTTGGCCTCTGCCCTTCCCTCCCCACCTCCTCCTTCCTCCTCTCCAGCGCTTTCACACACCTGCCCCTAACAGGAGGTGCTCCTGACACAGAGCTCAAGTCCCCACCTTGCCCATCATCTAGACCCAGCAGGTACTTCTCTACCTGCCTGGTCTCTAAACAGGGAAACATAAAGAAGAGGTGATGGAGGAAGTGGAGAATAACAGAGAACAAATTTGACATCTAGTAGTATAAAGAGTCGAGCTTTAAATCTTGGCATTGGATGGGGAATGCCTAATTAGGGTGGCGCCATGTGTAACGCTATAATTAACTGTGTGTCTGCGTTTCCATTATAAACTCCCATTTTCGGAGCTTTATGATCCAGCCTTTTAAGAGTTGCTCTGGCCAGAAAATTGGAGGCTTTGGCATGGAAGGAACACTGATTAGCTCTGCTTTTTCCCTTCCCCTTGCTTCCAGGCCCATAAGGGATAGTGGGCATTCCTTTCGAGGTGTGTACTCAGGAGGACCCTCTTAGTGTGGCCCCCAGGTGTGTGCAGCCATTGGCCACAGGCCATGAGATCCAGAGGGCAGAGGAGAGTTGGTCACCGCAGCCGATCACAACCAGCTACCAGGAACTTTAAGGACCATGATTCCAGGATTGTCCATTCGAATCACTAGAGATGTTTACAATATCTCCAGTGTTTCCAACACTGTAGCAGGCTTCTGCCCTCAGGGAAGCGAGGCTCTGGTTGGGGAGATGAGATGGACAGACAGGAAAACGTAAGTAATAAAAATACATTCCTAAAAACAGCTCAAAAACAATTGTTAACACCTCAGAGAAAACATGCCATAATGAATAGTGAGCCAGTTTGGGGATCAGGAGGACCTAGGGTCTGACACATGCAGTCTGTGTCACCTTGAGCAAATAATTTCACCTTTCAGGGCCCCCAGGCAACTCTCTAAATTGCATAGCAGAAGCTGGTTTGCAATGGTAGAGGGAGTTAGCTCAACAGGAGTTACCTACAGCAAAAAAATTACAGGTCTGGGGCAAAAGGTAACGAGTTTGGAGTTTTGTCTGTAATCCAGGGGAGATATAGGCTCTCTCCTAAAGGAGGCCTGAGATAAGGACTAAGAACTGAGGGCTGAGTGTCAAAACTTGGATGCCTGCACACCTTCTCCCTACATGTGGCCAGTTATACAAATGGAGAAAAAGAATGAAGTGCTAAGGAAGCAGAAAATTCAGTTCCGTTTAACCCATTTATAAGGTTCCTACTCTCTCTGAGGCTCTCCCCTGAGAACAGACAAAAATGGAGATGCTTAAATTCTATGATCCTTTAAAGGGATAACTGCTTAAAGAGGTCCAACATACTACCAGAGGATGTTGGAAAAAGAGAAGGAAGGCAAGAAAATGCTGACAGTCATTTTTGGCAAAAAACCAAAACCAAACAAAACAAATAGGTGTCTGAAATCTGAAGGGGGAAATAACCTTTCTTCTTGAAGAGAAACTGTTTCTACATGTAATTTGGAAAAAATACTAGAGACAGAGAGAGAGAGAGAGAGAGAGAGAGAGAGAGAGAGAGAGAGAGAGAGAGAGAGAGAGAGAGATTGAGAGAAGAGAAGAGAAGAGAAGAGAGAGAAGAGAAGAGAAGAGAAGAGAAGAGAAGAGAAGAGAAGAGAAGAGAAGAGAAGAGAAGAGAAGAGAAGAGAAGAGAAGAGAAGAGAAGAGAAGAGAAGAGGAGAAGAAATGGGAGAGAGAGAGAGACTGGTTGGTAAGGGAGTTATTCCTCCCTTCTCCATTACCAAGACATGGAAGAAATTTTTTGGCCAAAGAATTTAAACCAGAAAGGAACAAACCCCTCATAAACTTTTGTAAATGAGAGGGTTGGACCTGGTGATTTCTAAGAAGTCTATGATTCTTTGATTTGCCTGGGATTTGACCTAGCTATAGGTCTGGAGGTGGTACTTACTGGGGAGGTGGCTGGGTAGGGAGAGGGAGGTTCACTTTTTGAAAACAAATTTCCAGAATTCTAAGAAATTGGAGATGAGGGATGGGAAAAGAGAAATGGACTTTTCAGAAGGAACATATCATTTCTCCATAACCAATTCAAGGGAATTTTTTGAAAGAATAAATAGGCCTTTAGAAATAAGAATAATGTGAGGAATTTCACTAAAGTAATAAGAATGATTTTTTTTGAATCATAAAGCAATCATCAAACATTAGATCTGAAAGAAGCCATAAAGATCTTCTCTAGTCTATCCCTTGTGTACAGAAAAGAAAAGTAAATCCCAGAGAGAATAAATAATTTGCTGCAGGTCATACAATGCAATAGAATCAAATTCTGGTTTAGAATTCAGATCTCTTGATTCTTAGACTATTCATGTCATGTTTGATTGGATAGTTGATCAATAGAAGAGATAAATAAATTAGAAGGACAGACATAAATAGATAAACAGATAAACAGGTAGATAGATATGTAGAGAGGTAGACAGATAGATAGAAATAGAAAAGTAATAGAGGAAATAAAGATAGAAGTGTATTTAAGAACTCAAATCTACCACAACACAGACCACTACAAGATGCTTCCTAAAAATATGCACACCAGACAGGAGAATAGACACTCAGGGAAAGTTAATGAAGTAACTAGACCCCTTCCCCACTCCAGAAACCATAAGGTCTCATTCAAATCTCTTGTTTTTCCTCTTTCCTACATGACTAGCTTTACGTTCACAATATAAGGAGCAGTTGAGGGAACACCTGTCCAAAGACCAAGGTTTTGCATCATCCATATCATGCCCCTATTTTCTGGATGTTCCCCAAGGATTTATTCAAAGACCTCTTCTTTTCTCTGTACTCTCATGGTAACCTCATCAGTTCCCATGGGGATTTACTCTCTGTGCATATAATGTGTATGCATATGTGTGTATGTGTGTGTGTCCATGTGTGAGAGAGACAGACAGACACAGACAGACAGATGAAGAGAAAGATTCGGTCCCATACCACCAATTGCCTATTGGGATTTCAGCTTGCATGTACTGGAGACACTTTAAACATTACATGTCCAAAACTGAACTCATTACCTTTTCCTTCAAACCCTCTTCCTTCCAAATTTCCCTATTTGTGTTGAAGGCACTACCATTCTTCCAGTCCCCCAGCTTGATAACTTTAGCATTACCTCAATTTCTCATTATCCCTTACTCCCAAAGAGAGTATCTGTTGCCATATCGAGCCATTTTACAACGTTTCTCACACCTGATCCATTCACATCCCACTTCTCTCCATTCACACAGTTACCACCTTCACTCTGATCTTTATCACCTCTTGCCTAGATTACTGCCTAAGTAAGATTCTCATCATACTTGCCTGTCCTAAACATTGCTGCCAAAGTAACATTTTTAAAAGTATAGCTCTGACCATGTGACTTTTTTACTCAATCAAAGACAAAGGCTTCCTATTTCCTCTGGGGGAAAAAAAAAATTAACTCCTCCGTGTAGCTTTTAAAGCCTTACTCAAACTGGCTCCAATCTCTTTCCAGTTTCATTGCATATTATTCCATCTCCAGGTTATCCTTTTCTCTGTCCTTCACACACAACTCTCCTATCTTCCATTCCTGT
The DNA here is from genome assembly GCF_048593235.1 of Sminthopsis crassicaudata. Classification (NCBI taxonomy): domain Eukaryota; kingdom Metazoa; phylum Chordata; class Mammalia; order Dasyuromorphia; family Dasyuridae; genus Sminthopsis; species Sminthopsis crassicaudata. The sequence goes on along the minus strand of NC_133618.1, from coordinate 485,326,962 downwards.
GCCGTTACACCCATCCCACACGCCTGGAATGCACTCCCTCCATACCTCCACTTCTTTATGATACAACTCAGGTACCTTCTTCCACATTAAGTCTTTCCTGAGCTCTGAAATAATAGTGCTCCCTCTCCCAAGCTACCTTATATATGTTTGTAATTACTTACCTTATATCTATGATATATTACTTGCATCCTAAAAAAAGAATGAACTCCTATTCATTAGTGTTTTTTAAAGACTTTGTACTTAATCCCTCAAACATAACACAATGTCTTACACTTAATAGGCATGTAATATATAGGGGAGGGAAGAGTTTCCTCCCTACCAAACACTGACTTTAAAAGGGAGAATAAAGTAAAGCTGGATGAGAGGAACAAGGTGACCAGTTATGGCACAGATTTAGACAAAAGCCTTGAGGCTGAAGTGCTGATATGTGTGGAGACAATGGGGAGACTGGGGAGCATGAGGGAAGTCTGTCTTTAGGGAGCAATGAGAGGTAAGGTTTGATAGAGGCAAGATGGGGTGAGGGTTGGTACAGATGAGGGAGGCCTTGAAAGTTGGAAGAGGAGCTTAGGGGGGCCCAAGGTCCTACCACCCCGTCAGCTGCACCCCTCCCCCCCCACCTTCCTGATCTACAGCTTGCCTTGAAGAACTGTGGCAGCGGAGAAAAGGCACTGACCTTGGAATCTGGGACCTGAGTCCGAGTTCTGGCTCTGGTGCAAACTAGAGGGGGGCCTTGGACATAGTATTTCCCTCTCTGCCTCAGTTTCCCCACATCTCTAAAGAAGGGCAGTTGTACTAAATCATTCTGACTCTGGATTCAGCCCTCGGCTTCATCTATTCAGAAGGCTTCAGTTCCAGGGCTGGCTGTAGTTGCTGACCCCAAGCATGGTCCAAGGTCAAGACTATCCGTGTCATACTACACAGGGGGCTTCTTCACATACACACAGGCACCAGACAGTGCCACCGGTGAGCAGTGAATCTCAGACCAGATTCCCAGGCCCAAGCAGCTGAGCGCCGAGATCACTTTCAAGCAGTATCAGAGTGCAGGTCCACAAGTATCCAGGAGACAGGGGCCCCAGTTTGAAAGGGGGGAAGAAGGAAAAAGGGTCCCCCCCTCAAACACTGGCTTTATAGAGAAGAACAAAGTGAGTCCGGGATCAGAGGAAACAAGGTGCTCGGTTATGACACAGAGACAATTAATCACTGCCAGATGTGAAGGGGCAGGCAGTGGTGCATGCTGGGAAGAGCAGCAGGGGGTCCTTGGATGAGGAATAGAGGGGGAAAAAATAACCTGTCATGTCAGTGAGTGAGGAGAGGGCTCAGGGGCTCCTACCACTTAACTGCCAGGACCTTCTTAATAATAAAATGACAATGCACTTTTTTTTTTCTGGGGCAGAAGGTGCAGCAGGGTTGGGGGGATAGAGGGAATGACAGCTTAATAATCGCCGTCAGTCAAATGTACTAAAAATAACATCCCCATTCGCCATCCTCACTTTTGTGATGAGCACACCAGGGTTTCTCAGCCTGAATAGCTGGCTTGTTGACTGACAAGGACAAATGTTTGCCTGGTGTTGGACAGACATACATAATTCAGATGAGAGCATGTGGGGGACGGCCTTCATGCAAAGCCCACCCCACCCCTTTCTGTCCTAGCCACCCAAGGCCTTCCCTAAACCTCCCCCTCACTCCGGCCTGGGCAGGCGGGGTCCTTGCAGACCACATCTCAGTTGGGCCAGGTGCGGTCTGGGAGAATCATCTCAGTGTGGCTCCAGGACTGCCATGCTCCTAAACCTCTCACTGCTGTAACTGCCCCCAAACCATCAGAAAGCAGGGCTTTCTTACGGCCCACAGTGTTCTGTCTTGAGGATGGCAGTCCTGGGGACCACTTCTCTCTCACTTTGCCTCTTTAACTGTCCCTAATGCCAGGAATGTTCTGCCTGCTCATCACCATAAGTCACAATCTGCCAATCTGTTGTCAAATCTGCATGGGCAGAGGGAGTTTTTTTCACTAAGAATCAATGAAATCAAAGAATGGCACCTTCACAGCAACTTGTAGTCTAGATGACTCTGTGTGTGTGTATGTGTGACACACACACACACACACACACACACACACACACACATATATATATATATATATATATATAGTTACATATATATTGGGTTACATTATTCATACATACATACACATTCAAACACACACATTTGCACTATGAATATGTGTTGCTATATACACACTGGTACATACATACACATATATATACATATAGACACATAGTCACTGCACGACTCTGCCTTCTAGGTTTGGGCCCCAGAGCCTACATGTAATAACAATGTAGTTGTGGACGGCAGGATGATGGCGTCTGGGCACAACAGGGAGGTCAGCATCACTGACTGGTCCTCAGTTGCAGGAAGATTCTGAAGAGAGACAATAGGAAGAGAAAGCAACAGCTCCTATCCCCAGGGAATGTTCTGTAGTGAAATGAACTGGTTAAACTAGCTGCTCTCAAAGATTCCTGCCCAATTTTAATAATCCAGAATTCCACAGATGAAGAGATACCCTGGAGGAGTCCCCAGTGTGAAGGAGGGAAGATGCAGCCTCTCCCTTCAGGGAATTACTACTCCGAAAGGTAAATGCAGTTCCTGGCCTGAAGAAACCTTTAACTGATGAGGGAGACCCTGAGATAAAGCAGAGGAGAGGAATGGAACCAGGAGGCAGATGATTCAAAAGTTGGGCCCACCAAGCTAACCTGGGACGAGACCATAATTACTGTAGGATACACTTTGCATCAGGCTCCTGACACTACTGCTGGACAGCAACCATACCCAATAACCTTTTTCAGTTTGGGGCTTCTATCCCAAAGAGATATTAAATTTTGTGGCAGCCCTTTTAGTAGTGGCAAGAAACTGGAAGATGAATGGATGTCCATCAATTGGAGATTGGTTGGGTAAATTATGGTATATGAATGTTATGAAATATTATTGTTCTGTAAGAAATGACCAACAGGAGGAATACAGAGAGGCCTGGAGAGACTTACAGCAACTGATGTCAAATGAAATGAGCAGAACCAGGAAGTCATCATATACTTCAACAACAATACTGTATGAGGATGTATTCTGATGGAAGTGGCTCTTTCTAACAATGACATCATTCAAACCAGTTCCAATTGTTCAATGATGAAGAGAGCCATATACACCCAGAGAGAGGACATTGGGAACTGAGTGTGGACCACAACATAGCATTCTCGCTCTTTTATTATGCTTACATTTTTGTTTTCCTACTCAGGTTTTTTTTTCTTTCCAAATCCGATTTTTCTTGTGCAGCAAGATAACATGTATTGGTCTACCTGCCATCAGGGGCGGGGTGGGGGGGGAAGGAGGGGAAAAATTGGAACAGAAGGTTTTGCAACTGTCAGTGCTGAAAAATTACCCATGCATATATCTTGTAAATTAAAAAAATAATAAAATTTAAAAAAAAAACCCTTTTTCAGTCTTCTTCCTTCTTGATCCTCATCTCAGCTTTTGATACTGGCAACCATCCTGTCCTGAACACTCTGGGATCCATTGCCTTTCCTGCCACCACTCCCTCCTGGTTCTCCTACTTGTTAGTTTCTCTTAGCTCCTCATCCATTTTCTACTCTCTTAGAGTCTACACCTTTTCTCTCTCTGTCTGTCTCTGTCCCTCTCTCTCTGTATCTCTGCATTTCTCTGTCACTATGTCTCTCTATCTGTCTCTGTGAGTGTGTGTGTGTGTGTGTGTGTGTGTGATTCTGTATCTCTGTCATTATCTATGTCTCTCTCTCTCTCTCTCTCTCTCTCTCTCTCTCTCTCTCATTTGTTCACTCTCTGTATCTCTCTGTCATTGTCTATGTTTCTCTGTCTCTGTCTCATTTGCTCCCTCTTTCTGTATCTCTTTATCTCTCTGTCATTGTCTGTATCTGTCTCTTCCTCTTCCCCCCTTCCCTTTTCCTCTCCCTCCCTCTCTCTTCCCCTCCCTTGAAAATCTATAAATTCAGCCCTAATCTCTCTCCTGGACCCCAGTACCACATGTCCAGTTGCCTGTTGGAAATAGATATCCCATCATTGTCTCAAACTCAAAATATACAAAAGAGAACTGATTATTTCTGCTCTCCACCCTAGCTCTGGCCCAACTCCAAACTTCCCTATTTCTGTTCTCACCATCCTTCCAGTTACTTAGCTTTCAACTTCAATATCATTTTTTTATTTTTACTTTTCCCTTACCCCTTAGACTGAAACAGTTGTAAAGCCTATCTCCCCCAATCTTTCTATTCAAAAGTACCACCTCTCACCAGATTATTCTGATAGCCCAGACAATCTTGCTCCAACTTGCCTTCCTGCCAAATTTCAGGTTACTCTCTTTAACACAGTCCACATTCATACTGAACTAGTGTAGTAGTCTACTCCACACCTTCCTACCAGCTGACCCCATGCCTGGGATGCCCTCTCTCCTCACCTCTGCAGCCTACAATCCTCAGCTTCCTTCAAGGATATTCCCTTCTGTGTAACACCTGCCTCAGTTCCTCAGTCACCTGTTTTCTGCTCCTCAAATTACTTTATAGTTGCCTACTTGTAGACAAGGAGATTATAGAAGCAAAGAACTTAGAGGTTATAGAGGCTAACCTTCTCATGTCACTAATAAGGAAATTTAAACCCACAGTGGTGAAGAGTCTTGCCCAGGTCATAGGGATGGTGACTGGCAGAGCTTCTAACCAAGGCCTCCTGACTACAATCCCATCCCTCTTCCTCCTGAGCCAGATGCTGCTCCACACAGCAGAATGTAAGCTGCCTGAGGACAGGGACTCCTTTTGCTTTGTCTTTATATAATTATCTAATATGGTTCAGAGGTGATAGTAATCCCTTAAATGTTTGTTGAATAGAATTAAGTGACATGGAACACACATTATATAGGGAATGAAATAGAAAATGAGTTTACATAATGGAAGACTGTGTGATCTTGAACAAGTCATCATCTATCCTTACCCACAAAGTGGATTGTTTGTCTAAAAGAGTCTAAGTGACCTAAATCTATAACACCTGTTTTGTAGTTTTTGGCTTTTTCCTTTTATAGATTTTACAGTGACCTTATTAAAGCTCTGAAGTCCAATCTATAGAAAAAAATAATTTTAGTATTATGTTGTTCAGAAAGGCCCTTCAAAAAAAAACCATGAAAAAAAATTAAAATAAATCTATAGCACCTTTTCCCCAAGGTTGTTGAAGAATCAATGGAGATAAAGCCTGTAAAGTGCTTAGCACAGTGACTGGCGTATAGAAAAAGGCTATATGAATGTTAGTGTTATTATTTATTGAATCCTGTGATCCACATCTCCCTCATCAGAATGACAGCAAGCAAAGAGGAGAGGCTTTGAAATGTGTTTCATTAACAGATGAGACCCTCGGGGGCAGATAGTCTGTCTCCTACAACAGACCAAAGGACAAGGAATGCCCCCAGCGGACCAGAGCCTGCTCCAGGGCAAATGTGAGGTAATCACCTTCTAACTTCTGCCTCTGTTCTCTCCACATCTGGAAGTCAGTTTCCACATCCATCTAATGAAAACAGGACTCATCCTAATTCCCCTTCAATATTCTAGGGCTTTCTCATGAAGGAGACACCCAACTTGAACCCATAATATTAATGTCATTCCTTCATTCTATCCATATTGAGCACTAAAAGCAGAGTACCCATTGTATGTAAGGGGTAATAACACTAGTTCACACTGACACAGAATCATTGACATAAGAAACGAGAGAAACTCAGAGCTGAAGGGACCTGAGAAACCATTTAGTCCAACTTATACATGAATAAAAATATCCTCTATAAACATGTGGCCATAAAGCAAGTGGCCATCTAGACTGTATTTGAAGATCTCACTACCTCCCACAGCGTACCATTCCACCTCTGAACATTCTAATTGTTAGGGAACTTTTCCTTTCATAAATCCAAAATCTGCCTATTTACAAATAATTCCCACTTACTGCTTCTAGTGCTGCCCTCCAAGATCAAAAAGAAAAAGTCAAATTCCTCTTCCATAGAACAGCCTCTTGAGTAACTGACAAAGTTCTATTGATACATTTTATTTTTATTTATTTACATAGTTATTAAATATATGAAACATTTATTTTATTTTATACATAATTATTTCCTGATAAGTCCTTCAACATACACAAAGAACTCTGGCTTGTAACAAAGGAAAAAAAAACTAGCAAAAACAAACAATACAGTCAAAGGACATGCAACTTTCTATTCTCGTAGTTCTCTACCTCTCTACCAAGATGTTTCATCACCAAGATTGGCCATTGCATTTAATCTGTCTCATCATAATGATCTACTGCCTTTTAGTGTTGTAAAGTTACATTAATGCAGTTATTAGGAATAATGTCCTCCTTATATCAAAATGTCTGTATTTCTCTGAATCCTCCACTTTCATAATTTCTTAGCACACAATAGCATTCCATTGCATTCATATACCACAGTTTGCCCAGCCAATCCCCTATCAATGGATACCTATTTTGTTTCCAAGGGTGGGTTTTTGTTTTTGTTTTTGTTTTTGCTACGAAAGCAACTGCTACTATGACTATTGGGGCACAAATGGGACATTTCTTCCTGTCATTGACCTCTCAGTGGCACAGGACCAGGGATGGGATCACTGGGTCAGAGGTTATGAACAGTTTCATTACTTTACAATGTGGAAAGCCCTTTGATTTAAGACCTATTAAGATTTAGGTCGTAAGTGCCACAAGGCAGAGACCTGTAGTCGTACTTACCCTGTCCCTCAGCTTGTACATAGTAAGTGCTTAGCAAATGTCTGTAGAATTGAGCTAGATTAAATGCTTGACCTGTGCTATGTTTCCAGAGAGTGTCAGTGAGAGTATTGTAAGAGCTTATAACTTAATTGAGGAGATAAAACCTAGAAATAGCAATACTAATCAATGGCAAGTGCAGAAGAAGAGCCATTTAATGTAAGTTCTATAGAAATTCAGAGGGTGGATTGCTTCTAGCTGAACAGATCAAGTTTTCATGGAATAAAAATATTATCTAGCATTTATGTAGATCTTTAAAGTTTGTAAATGTGCATATCATATATATATATAGTATGTGTGTACATACATATATACATATGTGTTTATACACATATAATAATCTCATTCAAACTCACAAAAGCTTCTGTAAAATAGATGCTATTATTATACCCATTTTATAGGTGGGGGAGCTGAGAGCAGTTAACAGACTTGCCAAAGATCACAAAACTATTAAGTGATTTGAGATAGAATTCTAACTCATCCTTTTAACTCCAGGCCATTTGCTCTCTGGACAATACCAAGTTGCCTCTGGAAGAAGTGTTTGAAGAGAGCCTGGAAAACTGGGTAGGATTTTGTTAGCAAAATAGGAACATAGAAATAAAAGGGAAATTAGAAATAAGGAGGTGAACAAAGGCTCTGAAGCAGGAATGAGGATGTGGAATTTGGAGAGACAATAAAGAGACCAGTCTAGCTAGGGCAGAGGGAGATAAGTTTAGAAAGGGAAGTTGAGACCCCTGCTTAAAGAACACTGGATGTCAGCAGAGCAAGTTAGTCTTTATTCCTCGGGTGACAGGGAGGCTTTAGCCTGGCACTTAAATACTTTAAAATTGGCCCAGTCTCCCCACCCGACCCAGGAGTAGGCTCATGGACGTGGCAACACCAGCTTAAGCAGGAGTTCATCTCCCTCCTCCCTCCTCCCCTCTCCAAACGTTGACCCTTTAGTGTCAGCTTTAAGTCTCAAATCCTCTTTGAAGTCCCAGATGGGACATAATGGAAACAGGATCTGCCTCCCTTCCCTTCCCCCTCCCCCACCTGGATAAACAGGATTCCCTCCCCGGATGGACTCACCCTCCGGAGGACACAGATAACTGAATTACCTTCATCGGACTTACTTCAAAGCTTCCTTTCAGAGAAGACCTGGAGACCTTAATCAGACTGGGATGCTTTATCCGGGGAGTCTCTCCCCCTCACCCACCCCAACCCTGCTGGCCACAGCTTTCCCAGTCCCTCTTCCCAGAGCTGTAATCAGGGGCAGAGCTGCCATCTGCTCCCTGTTAAGGGTATTGATAACTTTCTAGAGGGAACCGGAACGGGCACACAAAAGGAGCCCACAGGGAAGACCAGGGTGTCAGGGGAAGGGCCAGACTAGGACTGGGAGGGGGTGGGGGGCACAAAGCAGCATCTGGACAGGGACTGGGACTGAGAAACCAGACGGTTCCCATCCTTGGACTGTTGGGCAGCAGCTGGCCCAGCAGGGAAGATGAAGCAGTCCTTGGGATATTGAAGAGGCTGTTTCTTAAAGTTTGTACATTGAAGGATAAGTTGGATGCTCCCAAACCTCAGCCCAGAAACTGGCTAGGAGGAGGTCACGGGTCCAAACCCCATTGTCTTAATCACTTTTTATAAATATACAGGATCCTAAAAGGAAACCATTAAAATATTGATATCTCATTGACACTGAAAAAAAGATTTTCCCCCAAGTACATGGACCCCTGAAATCTATTCACAGATCTCCTAGGGTTAAGAATCCCAGTGACCTTCTTAAACTTTTAACATTCGCAACCCCTTTTTGTCCAAGAAATTTTTATGCAAACCCAGGTTTGTAAAATAGATAAACAAATCAAACATTTACTGATAATAAATCACAATTTCACAACCCCTACATTAGTTAGGAGACCCCATAGGGGGTCATGACTCACATTTTAAGAAGCTTTGACCTAAAGCAACCCCTCATTTTACAAGTTAGGAAAACAAATACAAGAACAGCAAAAGGTTGGCTTCCCATGGAACTCTAGGATGTTAGCACAAGAAAAAAGGCTTAACCCAATTAATTCATCCACTTACCTCCTCCAAACCTCCTCATTTCTGTTCATAATAATAATACATAGCACTCTTTAAGGTTTACAACTCACTTTTGATCTTTACAAGAACCCTGGGAGGCAGGTACTATTATTAGCCCCATTTGACAGTTGAGGAAACTGAGGCAGGCAGAAGATAAGTAATTTGTTGAGGACTAAGGCTAGATTTGACCCATCTAGTCTCCCCCTTCCATGTAGTCACAATCTTCTTAGTCATTCAGATTTGTCAACTTCTCAGTTATCTGATGTTTTCCTCTCTCTCATTTCTGGTACCCAATCAGTTGGTGCATCTTGTAGATTCTGCCTTGAGATCTCTAGAATCCACTCTTTTTCTCTCCACCCCACAGGCCTTCACCCTGGTTTAAGTTCTCTCCTGTAGTAATTGGAATAGCCTCAGCTTTGGTACTTTTATCTCCAGCCTCTATCCTCGCCAGGTCCTGCTTTACTGAACTATCAAAATAATATTCCTGAGGCACATGTGATTCCTTTACCATAGCAAAACCAAAAGCCCTCAGTGGCTCCCTATTGTCTCTAGAATAAAATTCAAACAGCCTGGAAGTGAAGGGTTCCTCCAGGCCTGCTCCAGCTTACACTCTGAGTCTGATTTCACCTTACTCATCTTCACACCCCTTGTCCCGGCCCAGCTGGACTGCCTCCTGTCATCCTATCCTGAAGCCTGTAGTGATTCTCCCCTTCCCCCATCTCTGCAAGTGAAGCCAGAACCCCAGCACCAGCTCTTGATCCTGTCTCCCCTATCTTGGATCCTTCCTGATAATTTTGTATCTGTAAGTTCTCTTCTGCTGTGCTTTATCACTCCCAGCTCATGCTTGGTTTCTTTCATTTGCCCTACTAAATGCTTAGCATCACTTACTGCTCAATAAACATTTGCTCATTGGTTCCATCAGGTCTCCCTCCTTCTCCTGCCCCCACATCCACCTCAGAAGGAAGGAGGGTCCTGCACCCAATGGGAGAAGCAAGCAGAGCTCATATTGAAAAGAACAGAGCTTGGCCTATGGACAAACAAGGCAGTTCAGGAGTCCTCAGGAGGAAAGAGGAGTCTCAGTTGGTGGAAAGCTGGATCTGCAGATTTTATGAGTTTTTCAAAAGTGCCACTGGGCACTGCAATGAAAAATAATTAAAAATCATTTTGCTTTGAGAAATTTTTGATGTAATATAATAGACATTTATTAAGCACGAGGGTCTAAAGTTTAGATATGACATGATCCTGAATTTCATGGAACAACATAGTGGGTTATATACATATACATATATAACCAAAGTACACAATATTACAAGATAAGTGCATTGGAGAATTGCAATAATGAAAAATTACAGAGCACTTTCCTCACAAACCCTGGGAAATAGGCAATATACATAACATTATACCTATTTTATAGATGATGAAACTGAGACTCAGAGAGGAAAATTGATTTGTTCTTCCATGGTCCACAAATATGAATTATCAGAACTGGAATTTGCCTCCAAATTCTCCTACTCTGGGTCCAGAACACCCCTCTACCACAAAAATGAAATGCTTTGTAAATTTTGAAAGGGAAAGTTGCTACCAACTGGAGGGAACAAGGAAAGATTTCTGAAGGAAGGGGGATTGGATTTGGTATTTAGAGACTGGGTAGCAATTCGATGAACAAAGAGAAAGATAAATGTTTCTGGGCATAATCTCATGAGAGAAAGCAGGGGGATGGATTTAGGGCATATTCTCTGAAGACAGCTAGGTGGCACAGTAGATAGAGCTTCGAATGCGGAGACCAGGATTTGTTGCTGTTTAATTGTTTTTCAGCCATGTCTGACTCCTTGTGACCCATTTGGGTTTTTCCTAACAAAGATATTGGAATGGTTTGCCTCTCCAGCTCATTTCACAGATGAGGAACCTGAGGCAAACAGGGCTAAGTGACCTGTCCAGGGTCACATGGCTAAAAAGTGTCTGCAGCCAGATTGCAGGAAGAGGGGTCCTCCGTCCAAGCCTGCCACCAAGGAGCCAGGAGCACATAAGATCAAATCCAGTCTCATCTTTTTTAGCTGTGCGATCTTAAGCAAGCCCTTTAACTCTGTCTCCCCCCAGTTGCGTGACCCATAAAATGGGGGTGATAAGTGCACCTAATTCCCAGGGCTATTATGAGAATGAAATAAGATAATATTTGCAAAGTACTTCACAAACCTTAAAACATAGACATAAATGATATTTGTATGTATATTTCATATATAAACGTCCATTATTATTATTATTATTATTATTAATTATTATTCTCATTCCCCAGGATAGAAAGCAGTTCCAATTTGGCTGAAGCTTGAGGGAATTCATGGGAGATAAGATTATAGAGGTAAACTACTAAGTGATTGTGAAGGGACTTGGATGATAGCCACAGACTGGACCCCATGTTCAATAGGTAGTAGAGAGCCACCATGATTTTTCAAGCAGAAGAGTGCTGTAGCCATATCAGCATGTAAGAAAGAGCCTTTTGGCAGTCGTTTGAAGGACAAATAAGAAGAGGGAGGGATTGTAGGCAGAAAGTGGTGAGGAGGCTCTAACCTACAGAAACAAGTGGATGGTCATGAATTAGCAGGGTAAAGATAAGAATAGAGAGGAAGGGACAAACTCCAGAAAGATTATAGAGATAGAATCAATGGGACTGATTTGAGATGGAAGGAAAGAAGAAGGGGTCAAAAACAATACCAAGTTATGAAGACTTTGGCAGTGATGGGGACAGCTAGGTGGCCCTGTAGATAGAAAACAGGGCCCAAATTGAGATCTAGCTGTGGGACACTGAGCGAGATAGAGGTTAACTTCTATTTGACTCAGTTTCCTCAGCTGTAAAAAGGGGATAATTTACTTTGCAGAATTGTTGTAAGGATCAAATGAGATGATATTTGGAAAAAGTGCTTGGCACAAGCACTTGACACATAGTAAGTGCTATATGAATGTTAGGAGTATGATTATTACTACGACAGACACCCCTTGATATTAGTAAAGATAATCCAAGGTATTGCATAATTATGACTGGGACTCTCTGCACTTAGAGGTTAGTGGGTACAAGTGAAGGTGTGGACTTTTGTTCAGAGATCTCAGAAATGACAATATGTGAATAATGAAAAATAATGACTCGTGCTTTCTTCACAAGAACCCTGTAAGTTAAGGATTGCAGGTATCGTTAACTATTTTGTGCAGGAAGAAACTGAGGATGAGAGGATGAGCAGCTGCAAAGTAGCAGAATCAGAACTTAAACCCAGGATCTCAGTTCCCTTGGGTCAGTGGAAAGGAGCCCTTGACTTAAATCTTAGTTCAACCAGCTACTAGTCACATATTTTTGAATAGGTCACCTAAGGATGATCTGAGAGTCTTTTCTCATCTATATAATGGGGATAATAATCCTTGTCCTGCTCCCTTAAGGAGTTTGTAGGCGATGGGAAAGACAGTGCACAAGGACTTTGGTAAAACCAGAGTATGCCATGGAGCTCCAAAGTCTGGAGCTTTTCTTTTGGAGTAGAGGTCTCTCTTCAGGAGGAAGTGTCTGCCTCAGCTTCCCTCCCAGACTCTGAGGACTCAGAGCGTCCCCAGATCCCAGGATCCTTCTCTAGGCCGGCCTGGGCATGGTGACCCCTTGGCCTCCCTGCTGTGCTCCCTCTGGACCTTCCCTTTCTCCCTCAGTCCCCTTGAGAGCCAACTACCACCCAAGGGAAAAATCTTCCTGGTTTATGTCCCATTTCCTCTCCAGTGCCAATATAGGCCGGAGTTCAAAGTAATTGCCGCTCATTGAATGGATGGTGTGATTTGTTTTTTTATCTGTTTAATTTTTTTTTAACAGATAGATCCCTGCAGTTTACTTTTTAGCAGCCTCTTATGGCATCTTTGGATCGGGCAACAAAGACAGCCTTTTTTGCCCCGGCAGGGGGTCCAATGAAGAGCCTGTTCAAAGTGCCGCAGAATTGGAATCAGGACTATTGGCCACCTCACCGCCATTGTCTTTCTCTGTGTCTCTGTTCCCCATTGTCGGGAGTCGCCATAACTGAATAGCAGTGCTCACAAAGCAGACCGACATGTTCAAAGTAGGCAACAGATGCTTTATTAGAAGGCAAACCTTTCTTTCTGCTCTATTCATTTCATCCCTTCACACACAGGTTTCCAAGGGGAGGGGGAAATGGCCTTGAAGTGGTTTTTTTTTTTTTTTCTGTTGTTTTTATAAAAAAAAAAAAAATTAAGCCTATGACGGTATTTTTAAAACAGACCTTAATCTCCAACCTTTTCTAGCCTCACTTCAGTTTTGGAGTTGATAGGAGCCAAGGGGAATTCACATCCAGGCAGTTCTCATATGTCTCTCCTTGGGGGTGAGTTTTTTTTTTTCTTTTTCTCCCTTTCTCTCCCACGGATATTTGGATCATTTTTACAGACTAGCATGATCAGAGAAATCATGCCCTAGAAAAATGCCATTCTTGATAGATCTCTACTTTCTAAAGAGATCTTTTCTAAGCTGGGGGAGAGCAGAGAAAGGGGTGGCAGGGGGCTGTTTTTTGAAGAAAGTGTCCGTCACTTTCCAAATAAGGTAATCAAAAGAACATTGGACCAAGAGACAGAGGGTCTGCCACTGACTAGTTGAATGACCTTGGACAAGTCCTTCATCTTAGATTCAGGGTCCTCATTTATAAAATGGTAGGGTGGGAGCGAACAGTAGATGATCTCTAAAATCTCTTCAAGTTCTACCATTCTGTGATTTTAGCTTACCCCTAGACTTCAAGGAAAGAATAGTCCAATTTGATAAGGAAACAGCCTGATTTGGGATTTTGTCCATTTATCGTCCTCTTATTAGCAACAGCAAAATTTTAACAAGTCTTCCTTCTTTAATCTCTGAGACCACCTTATTCTGTAAGTAAAGAAAGCCACTTTCATTTCTCAAAGAAGAAAAACTGAGGACCAGAGGGAAGAACCTGCTTAAATAAGGGAAAAGCAAGAACCAGATTCCAGATCTCTCATTTTCCCTGATTGGGGAGGGATGCTATATGTGGTGAAGAGAAAGAACTGAAGGGAGGAATGAGCTACAATTGTGGGAAATGAGTCAAGCCAATTGGAAGTAGTCACTGAAAGAAACAAGGGGTACCTTCGTGGAACAATGGACAGAGGAGAAACCTGAGCTTGAACCTCCCTCAAAAACTTACTAGCTGTGAGTTCACAGTCAAGTCTCAGCCAAAGTTTTTTTTTTTTTTTTTTGGTGGTTTTTTTTATTAATTTTCCTTTTTATTTTTTACATAATAGATAATTTTTAACATTCACCCTTGCAAAAACTGGCATTCCAAATTTTTCCACTCCCTTCCCTCTACCCTCTTCCTATACAGCAAGTAATCAATCTATGTTAAACATATGCAATTCTTCTACATATATTTCTTCAATGATCATATTGCACAAGAAAAATCAGATCAAAAAGGAAAAAAAAAATGAGAAAAAAAACAAAATGCAAACAACAACAAAACAAAGTAAAAATACTATGTGATCCATATTCAGTCCCCATAGTCCTCTCTCTAGGTACAAATGGATTTCTTCATCACAAAACTGCCCGAAAAGAAAAGAACCACGTCCATCACAGCTGATCATCACATAATTTTGTTGTTGCCATGTATAATATTCTCTTGGTTCTACTCACTTCCCTTAGCATCCATTCATGTAAATCTCTCCAGGCTGCTCTGAAATCATCCTGCTGATTGTTTCTTATAGAACGATAATTTTCCATTACATTCATATACCATAACTTATTCAGCCATTCTACAGCTTAGTTTCCAGTTCCTTGCCACTATAAGGGCTACTACAAACATTTTTGAACATGTGAGTCCTTTTCTCTTTTTTATGATCTCTTTGAGATATAGGCCTACTAGAGACACTTCAGCCATAGTTTTAGTCCTCTAAAAAATGAGAGGATTCGACACTAAGATCCTTTCAATTCTAAATCTATGATTTAATGAGTGCATTAATGGCTGTAGGAAAAAAGTGAAGGTCACTCCAAAGGAAGGAAGTGACTCTCTCTTAAGGAAGTATTTACCCAGAGAAGTAAATCTGGATGAAGGTCCCCTCTTTGGACCTTAGTTTTTCTGCATGTAAAATCAAGGTGTTGGAATAGATGAGCCCTAAGAACTCTTTCAACTCTAATGCTTTATAATTCTATGACTGACCATTCACTGTGGATAGACAGGGATGGGGAAGGCAAGAAAGAAAGGAGGGAAGAATTCATTTAATAGAAAATTGAATAATAGTTAAATCAAGATGGTGAGTGTTTTCTTCAACAATCTTGAAGGATCAAACCTAAGTTGCTACTTCAGCAAAATTAAATCAAGCCAGCAAATCTTCATTAAGTACCTACAGTGTGTTCAGCCTTTTGCTGGACCCTATGGTGGGCATAAGAGAGAGACATAGCCTTGGCTCTTTTGGAGCTAATTGTCTAATTGGGGAGGAGGTACAAATGTAAAAAATGATATCAGAAGAAACAGTTCCAGAGGATTTGCCACTAGCTGTTCAAGATGTAGTTGGGACAAAAAGTATTATGGGAAATCAGAAAATGGAAAGGTCACTACAGGCTGAAGTAATCAGGAAAATCTCTCAGAAGAGATGACTTCTGCTGGGTCTAGGATATATGAGTTGTAAAACCAGAGGTAAGGAGTGAGGTCCTGGAATGGAAAGAGCAAAAACACATTATGGAGCCCAAAGAGAAATTGTGAAAGTTAGAAAACACAGACTCTTGCCCTCAGGTAGCTTACAGTTTAAAACAGCCTTTCTTAGGAGAAGCCTGTAGAATCCCAGGGCTTTAAACTTTAGAGAGATCATCTAGTTTAGCTCTGTTTAGTGCAAATGAGGAAATTTAAACCCAAAGGGGTTATGCAGATTAACCAAGGTCAAATAGCTAGATTCAAGCCCAAGGATTCCAATCTCAAATTGGGAGAGAGACCTCCAAATAGGAAAACACTTTGAAATGCTAATCTATATTTTTTAATAGCTAGGTATATCCATTTTTTATCAGAGCCTTGAGGTCCAGAAAGATGAGTGCTTTTGACATCTACAACAAGTCATATTCAATTCAAGGCCTGTGGATGCTTTGTGTTCATTCTCTGGATAAAGGGCAGACGCCTGGCCATTACTGGGACAGACAAAGGAAACCAGGGCTCCTTTTACCAGAGATCTGCAGGGGCATGCTCAGCAGGTGCCAAGAATACTGGTTGGGCCCAAATTTATTTCCTGAAAGGTGAAAGGGAAGAAACCAGAGCTTGGGGCAGGGCAGGCTTGTTTAACAGTCTCTACTCCATGTTACAGGGAATGATTTGTTCACTCCCATTCCTAAAGGGAATTCCATTTCAGTGTTAAGACTAATGAGACTAGTTTAATCTCATCCCCACAAACAAATCAGCTTACGCCTAATGAAATCTCATTTTTCTGTAAATTAATGCACAGAGGAAACAGTTGAATGTAAACAAACTTGTAGCATCTACTGTTTAGAGACCATTGACTTTCAAATAAGCCTGCTTCTCAAACATGGCACGTCAGAAATATAGTCAAAATGCAAATGTAGCATAAACGACTCTATAATAAATGCTCATTCAACATTTATTCTTTCTCAAATCATCTTTTAAAGCTCTTTCATGCTAATGTCTAGAAGATGTGACATTAGAAAAATTGCTTTGACATGCTAAGGGGTTCCAAGATTAACAAAAAGAGAGAGAACAAGATAAAGAGTTCAGAAGACCTATTTCAGAGGAATTATTACTCCCTTTGAAAGTCTTCCAAGGTTGCACTGCATTTCAGCTTGTTGGCATACATGTAAATGAAGCACTACAAAAGTATTCGGCTCAATTCGACTTGAATAAAAGCTCTGGGCCTACTGTAAAGCATGAGGAGAAAGGCCAAACTTCAGGAAACTTCAATAATGGCAATGGGCTCTCAAGGGCTGCCTTTTCTTGAGGACATAGTAGAGAGAAGAGCCCTACCCACAAAAATAACAAAGGAAATGTCAACTATGGGAATTATCCAGGTAATTCCTCTTAGCTGCATAGAAATCGAGTAAGATTTTTCTGTCCAGAGAAGCACATTGGTGAACACCCTACACAAGAGTAACCAGTTCTGCAAGAATGATAAACTTGCTATTTCCATCTCTCAAGCTCTTTAAGGAAGCTCTTTCCTCAGAATAGCCCTGTGAGATAGGTGGTACCTGGGTAATAATCCCCATTTTTGTATGAGGCGATTGAGACTGTGAGAAATTGTGATTCATCCCTGTTGGGAAACTGACTGGAACTGGAATGCAGTCCTTTTATTCAAAATTCAAGACTTACTACCAACACCTTAGAGACCATTTAATCCAGTTTTTATTTTTCCCTTGGTAGGTCAGACAAAGCCCACAAGATGAAGTGTCCATAGTGAAAGAAACTACTTAATGACAGAGGTAAGACTAGCACCCAGCTGTGAAATGTATATAACGCTCTATAATAGCAGGCAATATTGTATTTGATAAGTTAGGTATATAATCAGAGGCCTGACCACAAAGAGTGGGCAACAAGCATTTATTAAGCACTTATTATTACACCAGGCACAAGGTGGAGGTAACAGCATTTGCTGAACTATCCAGGGATTGAAGACCCTATTGCTCTCCCCTCCCTGACTCCAACAAATGTAAAGTTAGAAATGTAGAAATACTGATCACCTAATAGCCACCTTCTGACCCAGGCAAGTCACTTATTCACTCTGAGCTTCAATATTTTCATCTGTAAAATAGAAAGACTAGATAATTTCTAATGTCCTTCCATTTTAAAATCTATGATCTTCTATGATCCAAGTTACACAGTGGACTGCTGGAAAAGTACCTTCCTTTTTTCCCCCTCCCCTACCCCTACCATATCCAGACTGAGAAAAACCTAGGTTAATAACTATTAGTAACTGCAAGATCTGCAGTGATGTCAAAGTCAAACACAAGGGGTTCATGAGGATCCTAGGAAAACCACATATTAACATTATCTATGTTTTATTGTATTTTGAAAATTTGGTAAGTATTTCCCAGTTACACCTTAATCTGGTTTGGGGACTCTTGGGAGTGCTGTGGGACAATGGTCATATATACAGCTGTGTGTTTGACATCTTTATAGGGTTGCTGTTCAATCATCTTTCAATCGTGACCAACTCTTCATGACCCCATTTGGAATTTTCTTGACAAAGATATTAGAGTGATTTGCCATTTCCTTTTCCAGCTCATTTGGCAATTAAATGAACTGGGGCAAATAGGGTTAAGTTTAGAGTCACACAATTAGTAAGTATCTAAGGTCAGATTTTAAAACCATGAAGATGAGTTTTCCTAATCCCAGGCCTGGTACGTTATCCCCTGTGCCACCCAGCTGCCCACCTCTACAGACACTATTATTGCTACCCAAGTTGCTCTTACCCCTCATCTATGGTTCATCCATTCCTGATTTAATAAAACAAGAAAGCCTCTTTTCTGGGGTTATGGGCACAGAGACTTTTTTTTCCTTATTTAATTATTTTTGTAGTCTAATATAGAATTTTAAAATGAAAAGAAACCTTAGAAATCACCTAACCGTAAGGTAAATTTCATTGTTTTTCCTTCAGATCCCCCCCAACCCATCCCACTCTACCCCACTGACAAAAGCAAAAGCTTCCAACTCAGCCCAGACTTTTATTTCCTGGATAACTCTCTTAATCGCTCCAATTCCATTTGTAAAGCTGGTCTCATTTACATTTAGCAAGGCTTACAGTATCTTTTATGCTATTACATCAAAGGTTTTGAATTTGATCACAAGTGCTTGTAATATTCATTGAGCTGCATTTTACAGCAAATTAAATGAGCTAATGGATGACATTCCCTATCACCTAAGTGTCTTAGAACTTACTAGGCTCCATTCTTCAAGCTTAAACTTTTAAAGTCGTTCCCAAGACTGAAGACCTTCTCTAATCTCATCTGCCCACTATATTACATTATCCGCCTCTGATCCCCCTCTCATTTTGGCTTCTTTGATTTTTTTTTTTTTTTTTTTTTTGGTTCCTTTTCTACCTTTCCCTAAGCAGCCCGGCACAGTGGAAAAAGAACAGGCCTTGGAACCAGGAAAGCCAGGGTCCAAGTCTCACTTCTGACACAGACTGTGTGGCTATATGACCCTAGTCTAGCTACTTGACCACTCAAGTATTCTGGGAATTCTCTAAAGCTATAAATTGCAGAGAGGGAACAGGCCTGTGCTGGTAGAAAGGGAATTCCCCTTGCCAATAAAATCACAATCCCATTCCCTATCCCTATTCTACCTTTCTGATACCTTTCCCTTGACTTTCCTCTCTTCTCTGGGCACTCATAATAATAATGCCTTCCTTTTCTAAAGCATTTTTCTGAGTGATTTCATTTCTATTATCTCATTTTGCTCTCACAAAAGCCCTGTAAGATCACTATTATTATTTGACAGATGAGGTTAAGTGAGTTGCCCACCATTACAGAGCAAAGGATTGAGCCAGGGTGGGACCCACTCATGAATTCCAATTTGAACTCTTTGAGCAATACAAATTACAAAGACTTACTCCATGTTGTCTATGAGATGTCAAGCCCAGGCAAAGGGTTTGGAGACAAAGAAGAAGACCTTCAGTCTGGTAAGAGAAGTAAGGAAGGGCTAATTGAAAAGGTAATTATACAAGATGGCAATGGGCATGATTTTGCATCAGCACTCCCTTGTTTACCACCTGTGTGATCTTGGAAAGGTCTTTAGACTGGAAGATCCCTGAGGACAGGAACTGACTTTTGTCTTCCTTTGTATCACCAGCATTTAGCACAGAACCAGATACATATGGCTTATTAAGTGACATCACTACTTATGGCTCTGTTTCCTCTTCTGTTAAATGTAAGTATTAGACTTCTTGTTTGTTTTTTTCAGACTCTGTGACCCCATTTAGGTATTTCTTTACAAAGATACTGGAATGGCTTGCCATTTCCTTCTCTAGCTCATTTGACAGATGAGAAAATTAAATATACCTGTGTAACTTTAAGCTCTTCCATATAAATTCCTTATAGCAAAATGAGGTGAGACTAAATGGTCTCCAGCTCTAAACCCATGAGACTATTATGATACTCCATCCTTCCATGCAGCTTTAATAATTCATCTAAAATTTCATCCTACTAACTCTTAAATAACTTTCAGTCTCAATTTGGTAAAGCCCAAAATCCCAATCATTCTTCTCTAGCCCTTATTTCTTTCACCATGATCCTGTCTCCCATACAACAACTTCCTCTTTGCTCTATCCTCATTGCAAGTGAAAAGAGAAGCTTATCACTGGCCTTTCTCCCTCTATCACCCACTTCAACAATAAAAATGGAGGGACTTGGTAGTGACGCTTAATTTTTCTTGCTTTTCCCAACTCTTTTCTTTCCCTCCAATTGCCCCAAAATTCTATGTTGATTTTTGCTGATCCAATCTTGAAAAATTCTCAATTAGATAGTTTCAGCCCTCAATTCAACCCCATTTTGTGGACTGGGAGATATTTTCAAACCTGAAATCATGGAAGTCATTCATAACACCTGAATCTGAGGATAGGAAAAAACCAATAGATGTTTGTCTCCTTTCTCACCCTGGCATTTTAAACAAATATTCCCTGGCATCTACCTTCCTTCTAAAATAATAATAATAATAAAGGCAGAGATGCTTCGTGATAAAGTCTGAAGTTTAGGTTATATACAAGAAGGAGAAAACCTGCCTTACAAGGTGTATTTCTATAATACACTGCAACATGGGAACCGTCTGCCTAGCAAATAGGATTAGCCTCATGTGGGGCCATTCAACACAGTGCCCAGAGAGATGCCTTGTCTAGATTTCCTCTCAGCAAAGCATCTAACCTCTCCCCATTGGCTCTGGCTTTTGGCAAAAACAACATCACCCATATTAGCTTTCCAGGCTTTATTGTGATGAAGATGCTTTTTAACCCTTAACATACTACATAAATGTGTGTTATTAAAGATATTTAGTAGGATCCATTGAACAGCATTTGGGAATTCTTAATTTGCCTCTCCAGTCAGTCAATGCTACCTGTCTCTCCACGTTAAAGTTCTCATAGTCCCTTGGAATTTTAGTTATCTGTTATATCCTATCTCCCTCTACTAGATTGCCAGGACATAGACCATGCCTCACTCCTCCTGTATTCCTTAATGACTTTTTGTTGTTTAGTCACGCCCAACTTTTCACAACCCCATGTACCATATTGTCCAAGGGATTTTCTTGGTAAAAATACTGGAGTGGTTTGCCATTTCCTTCTTTAGTGAATTAAAGCAAATATTAAGTTACAGCTAGTAAGTGTCACATTTCTAATGTAATCCAAGTCTGAGGCTGAATTTGAACTCCAAATCCAGCATTCTATCTACTGAGCCATCTAGCTGTATCTACTTAGTGCCTTGTAATAATAATAATAATATTAGCTAACATTTATAGTTGTATAAAGTGCCAGGGACTTTATCATTATTACCTCATTTGATCCTCACAACAACTCTGGAAGGTAAGTGATATTATTATCCCCATTTTACAATTGAGAAAACTGAGGCAAAGTGACTTGATTAGAATTACACAAATTTGAACTCTGATCTTCCCAACTCTAGGCCCAGTGCTCTATCCACTGTACCATCTGACTGCTTAGTAAATCCTCAAAGAATACTTGGAATGAATAAATAAATGAATGATGAGTAAAAGATTAACTTCCATTCAAGGAATAAAGAGATATGAGGAATGAACTTATTTCCATATGAATGAAAACAAAACTCAAGTATGGAATCTAGTCAATAGCCATTAATCTTGTATGAATGTGGCTAATTCCCATACTTTGATGGATCTATTTCTATTTTCTCACTAGTGGTACAGATGGACTCCACCAGAATAGGTCTTCCTATTCAGTGCAATTTTTGTTCATGTGTTTTCATTAAATTTCCACTAAACACCTTGATGGTCTACTGTTTTTTTTAATATGTCATGAATATAGTAAAGCACTCAAGCTACCCATTTGTGGTACCTCATTCTTGTTAAGCAACCAACACACTTCCCTTTCTAGTTATATGTATCTTTAATGATGTTTTTTATACCACTACTCCTATATAAGTCATGGCGCATAATATATATGCATCAGTCTACCATTTATGGCTATGTTTCTTTATGTTGTCTTTAAAATGACTTGCAATTTTGATTATTCAGAGACTGTGTTGTTTCCTACTTCATAGGCTTGTAGCACCCTCCAGAGAGTACTGATATTTAAAAGTTGGATTTTGAAGGCAAGGATCATCTCGGGAACACTCAACGTGCTACACAATTTCCCAAAAGTAATGCAAAATTGAATTGAATTCTCGATACAGATAATTGTCCATCTGTAGAACCTTTAAATATGTGTGCATATATATATATATATGTATATATATATATATATATATACATACATGAATATGTATGTGTGTGTATATTATATATGGATGGATGAATGGATGGAGTAATTCAATGAGTTGCTATCCAATTATACATTGTAAATAGGATAATTTTTCTCATCTGCTTTGTATCTATATACTGTTTGACTAGGCTATCTTTGGAGTAACTATTGTTTCACTAATGAAGTTTTATAGAGGTACAATGTTATGGAAAGAAAAACCTAAGAGAACACATTTTCATGTTATATGCTTTGTTTGAAGCTGAGCAGATTACTAAACAAAGTTATCTTTATGGTTATATGGAAACCTAATAAGATTTTAACATATGTGTGTGGGACATAATGTTTAAGGAGAATCTTTCATAGCTTTATTTTATTTAAATAAATTAAATACTTCTTTTAATTAGTAGAAGATTGCAATATCTTAGATTTTCTGTGCCTCTTAGTTATATAGATAGAACAATTTTATTTTAGAAAAACATCTGAAAGAGATGTTCTCTTCCCTTCTTTTATTTTTTACAGGATTACTCTGAAACAATACATAGGTTGTTCTCATAAAGATTTCATAGAGATGAAAAATATGCTGGTAGTTGCTGATGTCTTCTCAGTAATTATTTGGAGAAATACCATTTAAAGACTGTTTTAATTCTTTTGGTCTTTCCTCTCTTTGATCTTGATATCTTGATGCCTAATTGCCTTAAAATTATATTTCTTCTAACACAGATTTTTTTCCTTCTTGAATTTGATTAGATACTGTTGTTAATTTCAACTTCATCTTCTTACAGTGACTTTAATACATCTTCTTCTTCTTATAAAAAAACACATACCCAGGTGAGAGTGCAAGTGTGGTAGTTCCATAATAATCAATAAAAATATATATCACTACAGAAACATCAGCAGATCCGTGTCCTTTCATACCTGTTTTGTTATCTTTCCAGTTTCACTTACAAGTGCTCTCAGGATGATCTGATTTAGCAGGGGAATGCTGGTAAATATTTAACAACCAGCTCTCTCTCCCCCCAAAAAAAATGCATCAGTAACATTTGTTCTATCGTTTCCTTAAGTCTTGACAATCAGAGAAACAAAAATCATGCCTTGATTTGTAGCATTTGCTGGGTTTTAGCAAATATAAATGTTTACAGCAAAAAATTCTTTCATGGATATATATATGTCAAGTTAGTGATTGTTGGGCTCCCATTTGATATCCACAGTCAAATTAGCATTCATAGATAAGTTAAGACCTGTGTTGACTTAGCACACTTTATTCATTTTTCCATCACTGCAGAAGTGAAAGAGGGTCATACAGGACAAAAGGCCATTTATACAAAAAGAAAAACTTTCTATTCCATGGGAACAGGAACTCATATAATTTTCCAGGTGCTTCTTGTGATGGGTTCATCTCAGGTTTTTCAACTGAACAAATGACACTAAGAGTTATACAAAATACAGGATGAAGCACAGAATTGTATGTTTGACACAACATAGGTGCCATGGGAGTTGGGAAATGTTACTGTGTAGGGAAGAGGACAGGGAGGGAGAGCATCTCAGAGGAGGGTAATGCTAAAATCAGCAAAGACAAAATTGCTGGAACCCTGGCTTAGTTTACCAACTGCTTGTAGTTTCATGATACATTCCCCCTGATCAGTTCATTATATACTGGATAGACCTGGTCCTTTTTAAGTACAATAATTCTGGGGAAAGTAATAAATAGAGTCTTTATCCTGGAGAAAATAAGGGAGGTGATTATTGTCTCTCATTCTGAGAGAGAAGCAAAAAAAACTTGTCAATCAGTCTGACTTCTGAATGAAAGATACTTGAGGTTTGCTTAGGGATAACTGCTCCATAGATTATTGGAACTTGTCTGATTCCTCATGATCCCATTTGGGGTTTTCTTGGCAAAGGTTCTGGACTGTTTTGTCATTTCCTTCTCCAGCCCATTTGACAGATGAGGAAATTTGCCCTCAATCTTCCTTATTCCAGGCCTGGCACTCTACTCACTGTGCCACCACCTAGTTGCCCTTTAAAACATTTGGGAAAGTGTAAAAGGAGCAGGGGAACTAATGAACATCTGGCGATAAGAAGGGGAAAAACAGGTACAAGCAGATACAAGGGTTTACAGGATCACAGCGTGGAGAGGAACATCAGTGACAGTTCAGACCACTGTGGACTTGAATTAATCAATTGATAAGAATGTGCCAGGTACAGGGAAAAACACTTTCTACAATGTACTCATCAAGCAGCCATCCAGTTTTTGTTTAGAAACCTCATGGAGGGGGGCCTGTGCAAGTGTGAACAGGTCATTCATCCTCTCCCAGACCACAGTTTGGTGCCCTAGAAGATAAGGGTTAGAGAAGAATCCCTTTAAAGTCCCTTCATGTTCTAGTCTCTCCTGGAGCAGACCATTCCACTGCTGAGAAGTTATCATGAGGAATTTTTCCTGCCTTTGTGGCTTCTGTCCCTTGCTCCTCCACTAGTGGTGTCCTCTGAGGAGCAGCAAAACAAGTCTAGGGGACAATTTTTGCTAAACTCTTCAGATATTTGAAGACTGCTATATTCACCCTAAGTCTTCTCCAGGAAAAAAATTCCCATTTCCTTAAAATGATTCTCACTCAGCACTTCCTCATTCCAGTTTCCCTCCTCAGACCAATTTTTCATTTATCAGTGCCCTAAACACAATCTTGTCTCCCTATTCCCAAACATGAAAACTCTCTTAACATACCCTGAACTTCATTGTAGTTTTCTGTTACCATTTCAGATGCATGCTGTATTTGGAGGCCACTAAAACCACAAGATTTTCTTCAGAGGAATTGCTATTTGGCCATGTTTCATCTGTCTTATACTTGTCTTATAACTTGTGGTTTATTTATTTTTTTACCCAAGGATAAGGGTTTTAAATTTATCCATATTTAATTTTATTAAATTTTAGATTTGTCCCCAAGTTCTAGTCTGCCAATATCTTTCTGAATACTGACTTTGCCACCCAGGACATTGGCCTTCTATTCCAGGTTTGTGTCACTTACAAATTTAAAGAGAATGACATCATCTGTCCCTTTTTTTTTTTTTTTTTTTTTTTTTTTTTTTTTTTTGAGGCTGGGGTGACTTGCCCAGGGTCACACAACTAGGAAGTGTTAAGTGTCTGAGGTCAGATTTGAACTTGGGTCCTCCTGAATTCAAGGCTGGTGCTCTATCCACTGCGCCACCTAGCTGCCCTATCTGTCCCCTTAACAAAGTCATTGATAAAAATGTTAGATAGCACAGGGATAAACAGAATTCGGGAGGCACTCAATGAGAGACATTCTTTCAAATGACATTTAGCCATTAATAATTCCTTGTTGGGTTCATCTATTCAACCTGTTCCAAATGCACCTAATTTTCTAGATCACATCTCTCTACCTCTTTTACACAAGAATACCACAAGGCACTTGCTCAAATGCTTTGAAAAACCTTTAATGGAGCAATGAGATGCAGTTATCACTAGCCCAGCAGGTCTATCTGTCATTATCACTATAGTTTCAAGATATACTCCCTCTAATTCAAGAATTGTGCAAATCGATTGGATTTGTCTTGCAAACTACTCCCCCAATTCAACCTTTATTTCAGCAAAGAGTCCCTGGAGGCATTCCCAACATGCCCCCCCCTCCAATATTCCTCCTCCTGTGGCCTATTTCCTTTTGTTTGAAGAAATCAAGGTCTATGAAACCTGATGAAAAGGAGATTTTCAAAGGAGAGGTTGATGGTTATCTTCCCCTAAAAATGGCAATTTCAATTCCATTTTTTTCCAGAACCGCAGAGCTTTATCTTTTTACTTTTTCTGTCCTCTGATAGCTGCCCCCCCCCCAACTCTTTGACCTGGTCCTCTATGATAAACTTTCTTCAATTGTCATAAAGTTGACATAAAGAATCCTGAATGGGATGCTTCATAATTTTCTACAAGAATAGGACTAATAGCTATTTCATGAACAGACACCATGTGAATGAAGGCACTCAAGTGATGAAGGCTACAATTTCTTGCCCTCATAAAACTCCTCATCCAGCAGAAGAGAGAACTTGAGAACTAAAATAGGATAAAATGGGGTCACTGTCATACTAAAAGTCAAAAAGATCTCTGGGAATTTGAGTATTCAGAGAGGAAGAAAACATTTCTAACTAGAGAAATCATGAAGACTTCATGGAGGAGATGATATTTGAGCTGACCTTGAAGGATCAGTAGGAATTCAGTAAGTAGACATAAGGCCAGGTTGTGACAAAAGAAAAGTGATGAAAAGACAGGATGTTTCAATAATGTAGGGTACATAAGAGACAACAATGGGTCATAAGGCTGCATAATGTTTTAGTGGAAAGAACAGTGGTAGTTTTATTGGAAAGAACGTCATGTAAAATTGGGTCCAGATCCTAATTCTGCTAACCTGAGGGACCTTGAACAAGATACTTCTCTCTTAAACTCAATTTCTTCATCTGTAAAGCAAAATGGTTAGGCTAGGTAGTGCAACTCAACTCTAAATTGAATTAGATTGATCAGTTAGTTCAAAAGAGTGGACTAGATGTTCCAACCCAATTCAACTAAGTCCTTATCACTCAAAAATCCAAAGATTTATTAAACTAGAATCAGGTTATAGAGGGTTATTAATACCTTGGATTCTTTACAGTTCCAGTAAGAAGATGCCCAGCAGTTAAGAGGCCTTTTAAGCTATAGCAGCACTTCCATTGTCTTTAGGAGATAGCAGGCTAGATAAAAGAGGAGTCCAGCTTCTACCATGATCCGATGCCTTCCTGACCAGACACCTAAACATTCTCTGGGCATGGGCAGAAGCTGGGCTTTATTTAGATGGAGGAAACTGTTTCCAAATCTCCGTGGAGCGGATATGAGTACGGTGTCCCCCCCCCCACGCAGGATGCTGCCCATAGGCCACTGCCATCCCAGAGTGCTCACAAATCCCACTTCCTCCCCAAACATCCTCTTTCATAGAAAAAAGGCAAAAACAGAAAGGCGTACTTTGATGCAGCCAAGCAAGAGGAAACCATGTATGGAGCCAGGAAAAGGAAGGGATATTGCCTTTGGACCCCTAGGGTGGCTCCCTATGGAGCTGGTGATGGACCAGACTAGAGCCTTAGATTCTATCCCAAACCAGGAAGCAGAGAGTTCTCCAAGCCTGTACTTTAAACCATATTTAAAACACTTCCATTTGGAGAGCTATATATTTCTGTCCATCTATTGATACAATAATAAAAGCTCACATTTCTATAGGACTTTAAGATTGTAACATCCCTGTGAGATAGCACTAATATTGCTATTCCCATTCTACAGATGGGAAAATTGAAACCCAGGAAAGGAAAATGACATATCCAAAGGGATAGAGTACTAGGCCTTGAGTCAAAATGACTTGAGTTCAAATGTGACCTCAGGCACTTACTAGCCGCATGACCCTGTTGTTTGTTTCCTCAACTGTAAAATAGGGACAATAGTAGAACCTCCTTCCCAAGGTTATTGCGGAAATCAAACAATATTTTTTATTTTGTAGCCTTTTATTGATTGAGGAACAAAGACATGTAGTAACCAACAAAGGGGCATTGCTTTTAAATTTTTTCTAAATGTTTTTTTATTTAAATGGGATTAAGATCCTCTCTGAAATTTTCTTTTCAAAACTCCAAAACCCTTTACTTTCTTTTTTTTTTTTAAGCTTTTTATGTTCAAAACATATGCATAAATAATTTTCAGCATTCACCCTTACAAAACCTTGTCTTCCAAATTTTTTCTCCACTTCCCCCCATTTCCCCCAGATGGCAAGTAATCCAATATATGTTAAACATGTGCAATTCTTCTATACATATTTCCACATTTATTATGCTGCACAAGAAAAATCAGATCAAAAAGGGAAAAATGAGAAAGAAAACAAAATACAAGCAAACAACAACAAAAGTGAAAATATTACATTGTGATCCACACTCAGTTCCCACAGTCCTTTCTTTGGGTGTAAATGGCTTTCTTCATCACTGAACAATTGGAATTGATTTGAATCATCTCATTGCTGAAGAGGGCCATGACCATCAGAACTGATCTTCCTATAATCTTGCTGTTGCTATGTACAATGATTTCCTGGTTCTATTCACTTCACTCAACATCAGTTCATGTAAGTCTCCCCAGGCCTTTCTAAAATCATTCTCCTGATCATTTCTTATAGAACAATAATGTCCCATAAGATTCATATACCATAATTTATTCAGCCATTCTCCAATTGATGGGCATCCACTCAGACAAACAATATTTTTAAAGCACTTAGTGTAGTGCCTAGTACATAGCAGGACTGCTAGGGAGGTGTTGATGGGTCTGGAGTTAGGAAGACATCTTTTTAAGTTCAAATCAAGTCTCAGATACTTATTAGATGTGTGACCCTGGGCAAATCATTTAACCCAGTTTACCTCACTTTCCTCATCTGTAAAGTAAGCTGGACAAAAAAATGACAAACCATCCAATATCTCTGCCAAGAAAACCCTGAATGGGATCATGGGAAAAAAACTGAACAAACAATAAATATTTATTTCCTTTCTTCTCTCTCCTTCTTTCCAAAATCATAAAATTTCTAAATACCAGAACCAGATTTCAATTCCAGGTCTTCTGATCTGAAATCTAATGTATTTTCTACCACTCTGTTATTGGTTCTCATATAGCAATAAGAGTAATAATACAAGCATGTCTTGTTCTCAAGGAGCTCACTATCAGGGGAGGAAATATGAACACATAGGACAAGGTGAAGAACAGAATGAGAGAATATCACAGAACTTCAGAGTTGGAAGGGGTGTCAGAAGTTATCCAATCTGTACTTAATCAAACATCATTTCTACAACATGTCTGCCAAGCAATCAAATTTCACCTGGAAATCTTCAAGAAAAAATAATTCTCCTCCTCACATCTTTGGATAGCTGTAATGGTTAGGGGATTTTTACAATTTAAGATCTTCCCATTCCACTGGCTGCTTCTCATGCAGACTTTTGAGACAGAGTTATAACAAAGAATTCGGGCTCCTGGGACAG
>NC_133618.1:485291183-485297556 GCF_048593235.1 Sminthopsis crassicaudata | reverse complement strand
AGGAGCTTTAAGCGCCCTGAGGAGGCATTTGCCTTTCGAGTGGCCAGGACTCACTGTCGCTATCTATTGAGTTTGCAATGGGATCTGTGATACAAAATGAAGTGCTATTGCACAGGGAAAACTGTTACACTGTCAGAAGAATCCAGAGAAAAAGGAGGGAGTGGGTAAGGGGGGATAGGTACAGGCCAAGACAAACACTCACTTTATGGTTCCCCGACTACCAGCCCTACCCCGGGCCCCCAGTGAGAGCACACTGCACCCTAAGTTAGCCGGTAGCAGGAGCTTCCCAGCCCAGCCCTCCCCACGCGGCTTGAGAACCAGGACACCGTAGGGAGAGCGAGCAGGGCAGGAGCTGAACCCTCTCCGCTGTGGCCCCCGGACAAGCCCTGCGCCGGCCCCCACCCATCCTGCCTCCATCCCTCGGTGCCTGGGTAATGACACTCTCCCTCCTTCTCAAACAGTGTCATTAATCCGCTCCCTGGCTGTGCAGAATCACATCCCTCAAGAGCAGGCAGCTTTTTGAATATTTTATCGTTCTTCATTCCTCCTCCCCAAACTAATATATATTTACACATTCAACCTCCTGCAGCAGACTCTATATTGTTTTCTCTCTGTGCCTGAGAACTCAGACACACACATTGCACAGAAGTAGAAAAATCTATCTGCTGTTACTGATGTTGAAAGAGAGAACCAATCAGGTATCAAGCTGTGAGGGAAGACGGAGACATTTGCATACTGCCTCTCCCCCGCCCCCCCAAAACCGCCTCCGCCGAGGGACCCCGGTAGAGCCGGGAGACGTCTTTTATACTTCACTAATGGGGAACCCGGCGCTTCTCCGAGTCTGAGTGCGGGGAGCGGGAGCTGTTTTGTTAGCAAGGTCAACAACTTCCTCCTTGGAAACCCAGACTGAGCCAGCCAAAATTCTACCAAAGTTTCTGCCGAGTTATTCTGATCCTCACTTAATATATTTATTGCAGCCCGCAGCCTGCCTAGTGCCCCTCGAGTAGAGCAGAGCCCACCGAGGAAGGGACTCTGAGAAGAGGCAAAATGGAGAGAGCCGGGAGGGAAGCTGCTAATTGTTGGGAGCCGGCCTCCTCTGTGTGGGCAGTGCCCAGGTGACTCTGGAGGAGAGGGAGGGCGAGGACTCTGCCCAGCTCTGCCCCACTTAGATCCCATTCCCTGGGAAGTTAGGACGTCTCCTTCCCCACGTCGTGGTCCTCCGCGAGAAGGAAGGACAAATAACAAAAAAGGCCCCTCCTCGGAGCATCCCTCCCAGCTAGTTTACTGGGAATTGTTCATGAATCCCTTGACAACCGCAGCGGGAACAGAAACTCAAGCTCTTACATCTCACCCCCTGAAGAATTTGGTGGATTAGATCTACACACCTTTCTATACTCCTGCCTTATCCTATTTCCTCTCCTTAGATTATTTTGTAGATTTTGGAAGGTGATTGATTATATCTATATCTATATGTGTATGTAAATGTGTGTATATGTGTATGTATGTATGTATATGTATGATTTATTTATTTGTATATATGTGTGTGTATAAATTTAACCTATCCCCAATGTAAATAAATTTTAAAGCTGCCACTCCTCTGTATCATTTCTTTCTCTGCACATCATTCATATAGCATAATTACTATTTTTACCTTTTCCTAAACAGTTTTGCACTTCAGAATCAGATCATATTGACCTCTGCCCCATTCTTTTTTTTAAACTACTTAATTATTGATTTTTTTTTCCCTGAGGCTGGGGTTAATCCACTTGCCCAGGGTCACACAGCTAGGAAGTGTTAAGTGTCTGAGATCAGATTTGAACTCAGGTCCTCCTGAACTCAAGGCTGGTGCTCTATCAACTGCGCCACCTAGCTGCCCCCCTTAATTATTGATTTTAATCTTGCACATGTTCTTCACATTTTTATATATAAAACATAAACAGTAGGTGGCTCACTGGTTAGAGTACCAGCCCTAAAGTCAGAAGGACCTGAGTTCAAATGTGGTCTCAGACACTTAACACTTCCTAGCTGTGTGATCCTGAGCAAGTCATTTAACCCCAATTGCCTCAAAAGCAAAAACAAAACAAAACACATAGTGTGGCCTTGTTGAGTCCCTTGAAATTAGTCTTTGATGTTGACTCATGTGTTAAATTTTCTATAGAGTTCAGGTTTTGTTGAGATAAAATGCTGGAAATTTTCAAATTTGTTGAATATCCATTTTTTTCATTCAATATTATGATTAGTTTTGAAGATATATAATATTCCAGGACCTGTGGTCTTTTATTGTAACTGCTGATAAATCCTGTACAGTTCTATATCTATTTGCTCTAACATATTTGAATTGGGGTTTGTTGGTTAGTTTCTTTTAAAATTTTCTCTTTGATGCAAGGGTTTTGAAATTTAGCAATAATGTTCTTTTGTATTTTCCTTGTAGGATCTCTTTGAGGTATTAATCGGTGTATTTTTTTTTTTTCTGTTTCTACTTTCCCCTCTTGTTCTATCACTTTAGCACAATTTTCTTTGATTATTTCTTGTATTATTGTGTCAAGGTTCTTTTTCTGGTTACAGTTTTCATATAATCCAATTATTCTAATCTTTTCTCTTCTTAATCTGTTCTCCATATTGTTGTTTTTCTTATGAGATGTCTAACATGCTCTTCTATTTTTTTCATTCTTTATATTTTGTTATTTCTTGGTCTTTTATAGCTTCAGTGGCTTCCCCTTGCCCAATTCTAATTTTCAAGGAATTATTTTCTTCTTTAAGACTCTGGACTTTATTCTCATAATCTTCTTGTTTTTCTTGGATGGTTCTTATTTTTTTTTAAATATTTTCCTTAATCTTTCTCATTTGCTTTTTAAAGTCTTTTCTGAGTTCTTCTATAAATTCTTTCTGGGCAGGTAGCCATTTAATGTTACTCTTTGGGATAGAAAAGACTTTTTTTTTTTTACTCTACTGTCCTTTGAAGATGAACTCCAGCCTTCCTTATTCTCATTGTAAATTTTTATGGTTGAGTTTTTTCCTCCTTTGCCTGCTCAAATTTTTAAAATGAGGATTTATTAACCACCTCTAATCCTGGAATTGAAGGGATGGTGCCTCTGGCTTCATTTCAACTCTTCTTTCTGACCTGGAACCCCAAATTAAGAACTCCACCCTCCTAAAAGTGCCCACAGCCAGCAGTGTCTCTGCCTTAGTGCTTCTGCACTCACCAGGTGTGCTGGTTCCTTCCTTCCCAGAGTGGTATCTCTGCAGCACAACTGGGCTTTGCACTCCTTATCAGGAGAGGTTTCCCCAATCTTCCCAAACCCAGACCTCCCCAAGTCCCCAAGTTATGCAGAAGGTGAAAGTTCTGTGATAGGGGCTAAGGCTCATTCCAAAGCTAGCCTGCCCCACTTGCTGTTTCTGCAGAAATAGCCTGGAGGCATTTATACTTTACACAGGTTAAACCTTGATCCTAAGGTCTCTCTTCAGGTCTTTTTGGTTGTCTCAGGAGACAACCTTGTTCTGCCCCAAGTCGTTTTTATTTTTCATCAGTATATGTTTGCTCTGAGGCCCAGTTTTGTTTTGTTTATTGTGGAAATCTGGATAGTGAGGAATTTTCTGACCTACGCCAACATTTCCCCAGAATCCTCCCCAGAAGTTGTTGTATTAGAAAGAACACATTTGGAATCGGAAGACATGGGTTCAAATCCAGACTCTGCCATTTATTTCTTGTATGCCTTCTTAAGCACAAGAAAGACTGAACTAAATGATCTTTCCTTCCAATTGTAAGTCTTATAATCTCATAAAATGTTGTGGGGGGGAAGTTTTGCTTGGAAAAAGGCCTGTAGTTTTTTTAGTCAAAACATCAATGGTATTTACCAGAGATACCCTTATCCCTAAAGCCAAAGAAACTAGGCTTGATCACAGAATATTCCCATGGAACATTCTTCACTAAGGATATTAATTCTTCATCATTCACCAACATTTACTCCCTCCCTGCACAAAACTTAACACTATGAAGAACTCAAACAAGCTTAAAAGTAGGCCCTGAGCATAAGAGTTTAGAGTCAAATCTAATTCAATTCAACAATTATTTATTAAGTCCTCATAGTTGCACTCCACTGTACCAAGTACCCAAGACACAAACACCAACAATGAAATAAGAACTCATATTCTACTGGGGAAGTACATAGATAAATAAATTCAAGAGCATTTGGAGAGATAAATAGTAGTGGGAAGATTCAAGAAAGTCTTATGGAGAAAGGGGACTGTGAACTGAATCTGGAAGGAAGACTGAGAGAATATTTGTCCCAGGAAGAGGAATTAATTACCTATACACTAGGGAAGAAAGTAGAATGCTGAGTTTATTCCTTAATAGGTTGGTTCCAACACAGAGTATGTAAAAGGGGACTAATGACACTAAAAAAAAAAAAAACAAAAAACAAACCCATATTGCACCATATTGTGGAATTCCTTAAATGCCAGGGTAGGAAATTTACTTATTATTCTGGAAGCAATAGGGAACCACAGAGACTTTTGAGAAAGGGAGTAATTATACTTAGACTTGGATTTCAGGAAGATTATTTTGACAATTAAGTGGAGGGCTTAGAGGGAAGAGACTAGAATCAGAGATAACTGTATAAGGAGAAGTGTTCATGAAAAACAAGTCAAAAACACATAAAAACTTAAACAGCAATAAAACATTTAAGTTACAATTCAAGCTAGGCAGAGAAGACAGTAGCTGACTAATTGCCCAATGAAACATCTACATAGATATTATTCTAGGACTTCAGAAGGAGAGATTCTTTCATGTTGCATAATTGAGGGAAGTTTCATGAAAGGGATGGGATTTTAGCTTCATAGATGGAAAGGGATTCTGACAAAGTGAGGTGATAGAGGTTCAGGAAGTAAATCTATATATATTATATGGGTAGGAGTGGTGATGATAAACCTGAAAATGCAATTTAAGGAAGATTGTGAATGGCCTTGAAGGCTCTAAACTACCCCATCATCAACATAAACAACCAAAGTCTGCTTTTTGCACCAAGAAAATACCAACATTTGCTTTCTGTACTTTCTCAGCTGGGGAGCTCACTCTCAAGGACTTAACTAATATTTTATACAGATTACTTCCAGAGATAAACAGAAAGACAGATAAATGGATAGATGGATGGATGGATGGACGGATGGATGGATGGATGGATGGCTAGACAGACAGATAGATAGATAGATAGATAGATAGATAGATAGATAGATAGATAGATAGAGTCTACCCTGGGATCTTAAGTGCCAATCCCACAGTGGACATTTCAAAATGGAGGCATCAAACTCAGATTTCCAAAATAGAATTCATTGACTTTGGCTCAAAGTCGATCTTTTTTTCTTAACTTTTCTATTTTCTGCTGTGAGGATCACCATCCTTCCAATCACACAAGTGGATGATCTCTGTGTTATCCTTAATTCCTTTCTCTTCCTCATCACACAAATCCAATTAGTTGACAGATTTTGTTGTGTATTCTTCCACAGTATCTCTGTTATTTGTCTCCTCTTCTCCCCTCGCACAGCCCCCACTTTGGTTCAGTCCTTCATCACTTTTTGCTTGGACAATCACAATAACCCCTTAATTATCTACCCTGCCTTGAGTCTTTTTTCTTTCCAATCCAAAAAGCAAGATGATTTTACTAACTATACATCTGACTGTTTCACTCTCATTCTCACTTCCTTGACTCCCAATTATCTCTGAAGTCACATACAATAGCTTCTGTTTGGTGTCTAAATTCTTCTAAAAGCTACATCCAACTTTGTTATACATTTTAGATTTGTAATATATATTTGTTATATTTTATTCCTCTTCACCTTAGTCCGACCAAATTGTTACTGATTGTTTTTCGTGCAAGACAATCTACCTCCCCCCCCACAATGGTTCCCCTCCTCACTGAACCACCGTTTTCTTAAAGACTCAGCTCAAGCACCACCTTCTGCACGAAGCACTTTCTGACCGCCCAGCTCCTGGCGCCTTTCTCTCCAAATCATCTTGCATGTCTCCCCTCAATAGACTATAAAGTCTCAATGACAAGGAATGTTTCATTTTCATCTCTATAGCCCCAGCACCTAACACAAAGTCTGGAGAATAGGTGTCTTTTGATAAATATTGTTGAGTTTATAGCAAGTGAACAAACATGGTCCTTGGTAGTAGGAGAACACAGTGTGGTATAGTGGGAAAAGCTCTGGATTTGGGCACTGGACTAACTTACCTTTAAGGTCCCTTCCAGGTCCAAATCCTGTGATTATAAATGTCCTCGGAGCTTACTGTATGAGACTTCAGTGACTCCATTGGCATAAAGGGCAGGTAGTCACTGGAACAAGAACTGAAGCAGAGGCGTTCTCCTCCCTCACT